>NW_026614051.1:0-55000 GCF_026230105.1 Diorhabda sublineata | reverse complement strand
GTCGATATATTATAATATATCTATAATATTTAAATACAATTCGCTAAAATATCACAAAAAAAAAACGTGTGTTTAATCACATTATATGAAATATAACATTATTTGTTTTTATTTATAGAGGCGGCAGAGCAAGTTATACATATATATATATATATATATATATATATATATATATATATATATATTCATATATTTTGTCGATACAGTATAAATGATATAAAAAAAAACACTGGTCAGACGTCCAGTCTTCGAAACTTTATTATTTCTCTCGGACACGACGACCGCGTTATCATTTTAAATATATATAATATATACACTTATTTATCGACTATATATACGTAAATATAACTCTACCAAACAAATTTTATGTATTTCATATAAAAATACACACGATCAATTTATGGTAGTAATAGCGTCGTTGTGTTCAAAAATTGCGCAAATTTTTTCTATAAAAAATTTACGCTGCTTTTCGCATTTTAGGATGCCGCACAAAAAAAAAATACGCACAAGTTTATAGTATGTGCGTGTGTTTTCTTTTAGTGTGCGTTATTGTGTCTCACACATCCAACACGCTTAGTCATTTATTTTTCTATAATAAATTGAAAAATTTTAAATTCTAAGCAGTCTTTTAAATTGATACGACCCTCAGTCAGGAGTGGTCCGGGAACGAGTATCCGAGGACCGCAATGTGCGTTCGAAATGTCGATGTTCATGTGTCCTGCAGTTCACAAGTTGACGCGCAATTAGCTGCGTTCTTCATCGACCCACGAGCCAAGTGATTCACCGTTCAGGGTAATCATTTTATTATGTCGTTTTCTCATATTCTATTCGTCGTATTTTTAATATTTGATTATTAAATTAATAATAATATTATAATATTTTATACGCGTATAGAATTATCTAACGACATTTATATAATATATATATATATATATATATATATATATATTATTTATTAAATGGTAATTATATATAAATTTTAGAGAAATTATAATATCGTACTTAAAAATATCCGATAAATTTTAACCGCTGCACATGTTTTATTACAAACGAGGCGCGCATAGACAGATATCTCGCACGATATATTCCTCTTAATTATTACAAGTTTTTTAATCTTGAAAGTTTTATACAAATTTCGACACGGTCGGGCGTAAATCTTCGAACACCTTCGAAATAATACGTGAAATATTATTTCTAAAACGAATTTTTATACATATCGAAAGAATCGACACGTGCTTAAAAGTTTCGTTTAGGTACCCGGATGAAGAAAATGTCTTATCATCTCACATAATCATCATCACATATAATATTGTCGAAATTTTTTTGTATTACCTTCGATCGATAAAAAACTTATGTAATAATAAAAAAACGAAATAAAATTTCTCCATAAAAATACAGAAGACAGACACACACGACGACAACAACAACAACAACAACAACAGACGACGTTTCAATAATCTATATATTTTTCGTTTATTATAATAACGATTCTTTATATTAGAACGTTTTTAGTTAACAAGAAATTTTGTTAATGATCGTTCTGTCAATCGTTAATATATATATATATAATAATAAAAATATATTGTTACTACTATTGTGTCGTCATCGTCGTTCGTCGTCGTCGTCGTCGTCGACTCCTTCTACTAATCTATGATAAAAATTTTTCGTTATTTTTACTGTAAATTTATATATGTAGATATATATTTTATAGACGTATGAAATATATTTATCTTTTTTTTTTTTAAATATTATTCGAAACTTGTTCGAATTTTATAAAAAAAAAAAAAAAAAATTTCAATATATATACATCATATATTTATATCATATATAAATTTTCTTTTGAAGAGTTCGATTATTTTGTAGAAAAGAAAAATTTCTTTCACAATTATATATAATATAATAATACAGACTTGATTTCGTTTTTTTATTTTTTGTTTAAAAACGAACAAATACTCTGTAATGATCCTTCCGCAGGTTCACCTACGGAAACCTTGTTACGACTTTTACTTCCTCTAAATGATCAAGTTTGGTCATCTTTCCGAAGCATCGGCGACGCCGAAACGCCACCGCGCTCAGTCCGAAGACCTCACTAAATCATTCAATCGGTAGTAGCGACGGGCGGTGTGTACAAAGGGCAGGGACGTAATCAACGCGAGCTTATGACTCGCGCTTACTGGGAATTCCTCGTTCATGGGGAACAATTGCAAGCCCCAATCCCTAGCACGAAGGAGGTTCAGCGGGTTACCCGGGCCGCTCGGCCAGGGAGGACACGCTGATTCCTTCAGTGTAGCGCGCGTGCGGCCCAGAACATCTAAGGGCATCACAGACCTGTTATTGCTCAATCTCGTGCGGCTAGAAGCCGCCTGTCCCTCTAAGAAGAATTATTTGTACGCCGACAGTAAAAACCGCGAACGGCAAGAGCCGAAACTCAATACCGACGGGCCTTTGGGATGTCGAAATACGCCTAGTTAGCAGGCTAGAGTCTCGTTCGTTATCGGAATTAACCAGACAAATCGCTCCACCAACTAAGAACGGCCATGCACCACCACCCACCGAATCAAGAAAGAGCTCTCAATCTGTCAATCCTTCCGGTGTCCGGGCCTGGTGAGGTTTCCCGTGTTGAGTCAAATTAAGCCGCAGGCTCCACTCCTGGTGGTGCCCTTCCGTCAATTCCTTTAAGTTTCAGCTTTGCAACCATACTTCCCCCGGAACCCAAAAGCTTTGGTTTCCCGGAAGCTGCCCGCCGAGTCATCGGAGGAACGTCGGCGGATCGCTAGCTGGCATCGTTTATGGTTAGAACTAGGGCGGTATCTGATCGCCTTCGAACCTCTAACTTTCGTTCTTGATCAATGAAAGCGTTTTTGGCAAATGCTTTCGCTTCTGTCCGTCTTGCGACGATCCAAGAATTTCACCTCTAACGTCGCAATACGAATGCCCCCATCCGTTCCTATTAATCATTACCTCGGGGTTCCGAAAACCAACAAAATAGAACCGAGGTCCTATTCCATTATTCCATGCACACAGTATTCAGGCAAAATTTTGGCCTGCTTTAAGCACTCTAATTTGTTCAAAGTAAACGTGCCGGCCCACCTCGACACTCAGTCAAGAGCACCGCGGCGGGATTGAGTTGGGCCGCCCTTGCGAGCTAAGCCCACCGGCAGGACGTCCCACGACACGCCAGTTGACACCGCGTACGATGAACCAGCGGCGTGGGACACAGATTCGACTACGAGCTTTTTAACCGCAACAACTTTAATATACGCTATTGGAGCTGGAATTACCGCGGCTGCTGGCACCAGACTTGCCCTCCAATTGATCCTCGTTAAAGGGTTTAGAGTGTACTCATTCCGATTACGGGGCCTCGGATGAGTCCCGTATCGTTATTTTTCGTCACTACCTCCCCGTGCCGGGAGTGGGTAATTTGCGCGCCTGCTGCCTTCCTTGGATGTGGTAGCCGTTTCTCAGGCTCCCTCTCCGGAATCGAACCCTGATTCCCCGTTACCCGTTACAACCATGGTAGGCGCAGAACCTACCATCGACAGTTGATAAGGCAGACATTTGAAAGATGCGTCGCCGGTGCGAGACCGTGCGATCAGCGAAAAGTTATTCAGAGTCACCAAATTGTACGATGACGAGCAAGCCCGCCACCGATTGGTTTTGATCTAATAAAAGCGCTCCTTCCGTCTCCGGTCGGAACTCTGTTTGCATGTATTAGCTCTAGAATTACCACAGTTATCCAAGTAAATGTGGGTACGATCTAAGGAACCATAACTGATTTAATGAGCCTTTCGCGGTTTCACCTTAATTTGGCTTGTACTGAGACATGCATGGCTTAATCTTTGAGACAAGCATATGACTACTGGCAGGATCAACCAGGGAACTACTATTTGTGTATTTTATATATAATAAAACTATTATCGAAAAAGTTTTAATAACAATATCCACCACATAATGTGAGGATGAGAATTATGATGACGTTTTTTCATATTACATATATTTTATATTTATACACATAATATTTTATATTCATCTATATTCTCGTATATAATAAACACATTGTTATTTACTTTTTCGTTTGCGTGGTGTTTGCTGCGCTTATTATTGAAAATATATAATTTTCGGCGCCACGCTTTATATATTATAATATATTTTTCTTATATTTCATAAAATTTTCACCGAATCGACTATAAATTTATCTAAAATTTAATCGAAATGATATTTTAAATAAGATATAATTACGTCGACCGGAATAGAATTTCGACATTATCTCTACCCTTCGCTAGATTGTAAGCGACATGGTTTACAATTAGATAATAATGAACGAAATTTTTATTCTCGCTCGGAATAATGAGAGTTATCGCAATTTTGTGTAATAATATAAATGTTATATTATTATATATATTTTTATAGACGATCGCATATGAATCGCTCGCGGTAAAACGCTAGCTAAATTCGCGATCTCGCAATATATAATTTAATTTGTGGATATATTGATATAATATCTAAAAAGGGAACCGCTAGCAATATACGATAATATATTGGAGGAGAACGGGGACCCTTTCAGAAAACTATATAATCCACTATAATGTGGAATGACCGATACAACGTCTTTACGTAAATTATAACGAGTTCATTAAAATTTAACGAGACGTCAACTTCGATACACCACACATATATGTGCGCTGTACAACGGTACGCTTTCTACATTAACATTAATAAAGATGTATAGTGAAAATATATAAAAGATGTATTATGAATATTAAAAAGAAGTATTATGAAACTTCATACCGTCCGAGACGTAAAAGTGTTATGGAAAATATTAACAATAACGGAAAAAAAGTATTATGAAATTAGATTGCCGCTCGATGTACGAACGTACGAGATGTATTATATAAAAGTTGTATGAAAATAGTGATAATAATGAAAAACAAGTAGTATGAAATTATATTCCGCTCGACTTAGGAACTTGTCGAAAAAGATGAATTGTGAAAGTTGAATGGAGTTGTTTTTTATGTAGGAGCCGTTCGAGGTATATAATATAAAAGTGCTATGAAAATATTAACAATAACGGAAAAAAGTATTATGAAATTAGATCGCCGCTCGATGTATGAACGTCCGAGATGTATTATATAAAAGTTGTATTAAATTAGTGATAATAATGAAAAACAAGTAGTATGAAATTATATTCCGCTCGATATAAGAACTTGTCGAAAAAGATGAATTGCGAAAATTGAATGGAGATGTTTTGTATGTAGGAGCCGTTCGAGGTATATTATATAAAAGTGTTATGGAAAATATTAACAATAACGGAAAAAATGTATTATGAAATTAGATCACCGCTCGATGAACGAACGTACGAGATGTATTATATAAAAGTTGTATGAAAATAGTAATAATTATGAAAAACAAGTATTATGAAATGAGATTTTCCCTAAATATATGAACTTGTCGAAAAAGATGAATTGTGAAAGTTGAATGGAGATGTTTTGTATGTAGGAACCGTTCGAGGTATATTATATAAAAGTGTTATGGAAAATATTGACAATAACGGAAAAAATGTATTATGAAATTAGATCGCCGCTCGATGAACGAACGTACGAGATGTATTATATAAAAGTTGTATGAAAATAGTAATAATTATGAAAAACAAGTATTATGAAATGAGATTTTCCCTAAATATATGAACTTGTCGAAAAAGATGAATTGTGAAAGTTGAATGGAGATGTTTTGTATGTAGGAACCGTTCGAGGTATATTATATAAAAGTGTTATGGAAAATATTAACAATAACGGAAAAAATGTATTATGAAATTAGATCGCCGCTCGATGAACGAACGTACGAGATGTATTATATAAAAGTTGTATGAAAATAGTAATAATTATGAAAAACAAGTATTATGAAATTAGATTTTCCCTAAATATATGAACTTGTCGAAAAAGATGAATTGTAAAAGTTGAATGGAGATGTTTTGTATGTAGGAACCGTTCGAGGTATATTATATAAAAGTGTTATGGAAAATATTGACAATAACGGAAAAAATGTATTATGAAATTAGATCGCCGCTCGATGAACGAACGTACGAGATGTATTATATAAAAGTTGTATGAAAATAGTAATAATTATGAAAAACAAGTATTATGAAATGAGATTTTCCCTAAATATATGAACTTGTCGAAAAAGATGAATTGTGAAAGTTGAATGGAGATGTTTTGTATGTAGGAGCCGTTCGAGGTATATTATATAAAAGTGCTATGAAAATATTAACAATAACGGAAAAAAGTATTATGAAATTAGATCGTCGCTCGATGTATGAACGTCCGAGATGTATTATATAAAAGTTGTATTAAATTAGTGATAATAATGAAAAACAAGTAGTATGAAATTATATTCCGCTCGACTTAGGAACTTGTCGAAAAAGATGAATTGTGAAAGTTGAATGGAGTTGTTTTTTATGTAGGAGCCGTTCGAGGTATATAATATAAAAGTGCTATGAAAATATTAACAATAACGGAAAAAAGTATTATGAAATTAGATCGCCGCTCGATGTATGAACGTCCGAGATGTATTATATAAAAGTTGTATTAAATTAGTGATAATAATGAAAAACAAGTAGTATGAAATTATATTCCGCTCGACTTAGGAACTTGTCGAAAAAGATGAATTGTGAAAGTTGAATGGAGTTGTTTTTTATGTAGGAGCCGTTCGAGGTATATAATATAAAAGTGCTATGAAAATATTAACAATAACGGAAAAAAGTATTATGAAATTAGATCGCCGCTCGATGTATGAACGTCCGAGATGTATTATATAAAAGTTGTATTAAATTAGTGATAATAATGAAAAACAAGTAGTATGAAATTATATTCCGCTCGATATAAGAACTTGTCGAAAAAGATGAATTGCGAAAATTGAATGGAGATGTTTTGTATGTAGGAGCCGTTCGAGGTATATTATATAAAAGTGTTATGGAAAATATTAACAATAACGGAAAAAATGTATTATGAAATTAGATCGCCGCTCGATGAACGAACGTACGAGATGTATTATATAAAAGTTGTATGAAAATAGTAATAATTATGAAAAACAAGTATTATGAAATGAGATTTTCCCTAAATATATGAACTTGTCGAAAAAGATGAATTGCGAAAATTGAATGGAGATGTTTTGTATGTAGGAGCCGTTCGAGGTATATTATATAAAAGTGTTATGGAAAATATTAACAATAACGGAAAAAATGTATTATGAAATTAGATCGCCGCTCGATGAACGAACGTACGAGATGTATTATATAAAAGTTGTATGAAAATAGTAATAATTATGAAAAACAAGTATTATGAAATGAGATTTTCCCTAAATATATGAACTTGTCGAAAAAGATGAATTGTAAAAGTTGAATGGAGATGTTTTGTATGTAGGAACCGTTCGAGGTATATTATATAAAAGTGTTATGGAAAATATTGACAATAACGGAAAAAATGTATTATGAAATTAGATCGCCGCTCGATGAACGAACGTACGAGATGTATTATATAAAAGTTGTATGAAAATAGTAATAATTATGAAAAACAAGTATTATGAAATTAGATTTTCCCTAAATATATGAACTTGTCGAAAAAGATGAATTGTGAAAGTTGAATGGAGATGTTTTGTATGTAGGAGCCGTTCGAGGTATATTATATAAAAGTGCTATGAAAATATTAACAATAACGGAAAAAAGTATTATGAAATTAGATCGCCGCTCGATGTATGAACGTCCGAGATGTATTATATAAAAGTTGTATTAAATTAGTGATAATAATGAAAAACAAGTAGTATGAAATTATATTCCGCTCGACTTAGGAACTTGTCGAAAAAGATGAATTGTGAAAGTTGAATGGAGTTGTTTTTTATGTAGGAGCCGTTCGAGGTATATAATATAAAAGTGCTATGAAAATATTAACAATAACGGAAAAAAGTATTATGAAATTAGATCGCCGCTCGATGTATGAACGTCCGAGATGTATTATATAAAAGTTGTATTAAATTAGTGATAATAATGAAAAACAAGTAGTATGAAATTATATTCCGCTCGATATAAGAACTTGTCGAAAAAGATGAATTGCGAAAATTGAATGGAGATGTTTTGTATGTAGGAGCCGTTCGAGGTATATTATATAAAAGTGTTATGGAAAATATTAACAATAACGGAAAAAATGTATTATGAAATTAGATCGCCGCTCGATGAACGAACGTACGAGATGTATTATATAAAAGTTGTATGAAAATAGTAATAATTATGAAAAACAAGTATTATGAAATGAGATTTTCCCTAAATATATGAACTTGTCGAAAAAGATGAATTGCGAAAATTGAATGGAGATGTTTTGTATGTAGGAGCCGTTCGAGGTATATTATATAAAAGTGTTATGGAAAATATTAACAATAACGGAAAAAATGTATTATGAAATTAGATCGCCGCTCGATGAACGAACGTACGAGATGTATTATATAAAAGTTGTATGAAAATAGTAATAATTATGAAAAACAAGTATTATGAAATGAGATTTTCCCTAAATATATGAACTTGTCGAAAAAGATGAATTGTGAAAGTTGAATGGAGATGTTTTGTATGTAGGAACCGTTCGAGGTATATTATATAAAAGTGTTATGGAAAATATTAACAATAACGGAAAAAATGTATTATGAAATTAGATCGCCGCTCGATGAACGAACGTACGAGATGTATTATATAAAAGTTGTATGAAAATAGTAATAATTATGAAAAACAAGTATTATGAAATGAGATTTTCCCTAAATATATGAACTTGTCGAAAAAGATGAATTGTAAAAGTTGAATGGAGATGTTTTGTATGTAGGAACCGTTCGAGGTATATTATATAAAAGTGTTATGGAAAATATTGACAATAAGGGAAAAAATGTATTATGAAATTAGATCGCCGCTCGATGAACGAACGTACGAGATGTATTATATAAAAGTTGTATGAAAATAGTAATAATTATGAAAAACAAGTATTATGAAATTAGATTTTCCCTAAATATATGAACTTGTCGAAAAAGATGAATTGTGAAAGTTGAATGGAGATGTTTTGTATGTAGGAGCCGTTCGAGGTATATTATATAAAAGTGCTATGAAAATATTAACAATAACGGAAAAAAGTATTATGAAATTAGATCGCCGCTCGATGTATGAACGTCCGAGATGTATTATATAAAAGTTGTATTAAATTAGTGATAATAATGAAAAACAAGTAGTATGAAATTATATTCCGCTCGACTTAGGAACTTGTCGAAAAAGATGAATTGTGAAAGTTGAATGGAGTTGTTTTTTATGTAGGAGCCGTTCGAGGTATATAATATAAAAGTGCTATGAAAATATTAACAATAACGGAAAAAAGTATTATGAAATTAGATCGCCGCTCGATGTATGAACGTCCGAGATGTATTATATAAAAGTTGTATTAAATTAGTGATAATAATGAAAAACAAGTAGTATGAAATTATATTCCGCTCGATATAAGAACTTGTCGAAAAAGATGAATTGCGAAAATTGAATGGAGATGTTTTGTATGTAGGAGCCGTTCGAGGTATATTATATAAAAGTGTTATGAAAAGTATTAACAATAACGGAAAACAGTATTATGAAATTAGATGACCGCTCGATGTATGAACGTCCGAGGTGCATTATATAAAAGTTGTATAAAATTAGTGATAATAATAAAAAACAATTATTGTGAAATTTTATTCCGCTCGACTTAGGAACTTGTCGAAAAAGATGAATTGCGAAAATTGAAAGTTTGGCGCCTGGCCGGCAGAGGGCGCTAGTGTCTATAAAACCGTGTTAAGTTTGTCTTCTGGCCGGCAGGTGGCGCTAGTGTCTATAAAACCGTGTCAAGTTTGGCGCCTGGCCGGCAGAGGGCGCTAGTGTCTATAAAACCGTGTTAAGTGTGGCTTCTGGCCGGCAGGTGGCGCTAGTGTCTGTAAATTCGTGTCAAGTTTGGCGTCTGGCCGGCAGAGGGCGCTAGTGTCTATAAAACCGTGTTTAGTTTGTCTTCTGGCCGGCAGAGGGCGCTAGTGTCTGTAAATTCGTGTCAAGTTTGGCGTCTGGCTGGCAGAGGGCGCTAGTGTCTATAAAACCGTGTTTAGTTTGTCTTCTGGCCGGCAGGTGGCGCTAGTGTGTATAAAACCGTGTTAAGCGTGGCTTCAGGCCGGCAGAGGGCGCTAGTGTCTATAAAACCGTGTTTAGTTTGTCTTCTGGCCGGCAGAGGGCGCTAGTGTCTGTAAATTCGTGTCAAGTTTGGCGTCTGGCTGGCAGAGGGCGCTAGTGTCTATAAAACCGTGTTTAGTTTGTCTTCTTGCCGGCAGGTGGCGCTAGTGTCTATAAAACCGTGTTTAGTTTTTCTTCTGGCCGGTAGGATATAAGAACTTGTCGAGGTGTAACATATAAAAGTTGTATGAAATAGTAATAACATCGAAAAAAAAAAACCGTGTCAAGTTTGGCGCCTGGCCGGCAGAGGGCGCTAGTGTCTATAAAACCGTGTTAAGTGTGGCTTCTGGCCGGCAGGTGGCGCTAGTGTCTGTAAATTCGTGTCAAGTTTGGCGTCTGGCCGGCAGAGGGCGCTAGTGTCTATAAAACCGTGTTTAGTTTGTCTTCTGGCCGGCAGAGGGCGCTAGTGTCTGTAAATTCGTGTCAAGTTTGGCGTCTGGCTGGCAGAGGGCGCTAGTGTCTATAAAACCGTGTTTAGTTTGTCTTCTGGCCGGCAGGTGGCGCTAGTGTGTATAAAACCGTGTTAAGCGTGGCTTCAGGCCGGCAGAGGGCGCTAGTGTCTATAAAACCGTGTTTAGTTTGTCTTCTTGCCGGCAGGTGGCGCTAGTGTCTATAAAACCGTGTTTAGTTTTTCTTCTGGCCGGTAGGATATAAGAACTTGTCGAGGTGTAACATATAAAAGTTGTATGAAATAGTAATAACATCGAAAAAAAAAAACCGTGTCAAGTTTGGCGCCTGGCCGGCAGAGGGCGCTAGTGTCTATAAAACCGTGTTAAGTGTGGCTTCTGGCCGGCAGGTGGCGCTAGTGTCTGTAAATTCGTGTCAAGTTTGGCGTCTGGCCGGCAGAGGGCGCTAGTGTCTATAAAACCGTGTTAAGTGTGGCTTCTGGCCGGCAGGTGGCGCTAGTGTCTGTAAATTCGTGTCAAGTTTGGCGCCTGGCCGGCAGAGGGCGCTAGTGTCTATAAAACCGTGTTTAGTTTGTCTTCTGGCCGGCAGAGGGCGCTAGTGTCTATAAAACCGTGTTAAGTGTGGCTTCTGGCCGGCAGGTGGCGCTAGTGTCTGTGAATTCGTGCAAGTTTGGCGCCTGGCCGGCAGAGGGCGCTAGTGTCTATAAAACCGTGTTAAGTGTGGCTTCTGGCCGGCAGGTGGCGCTAGTGTCTGTAAATTCGTGTCAAGTTTGGCGTCTGGCCGGCAGAGGGCGCTAGTGTCTATAAAACCGTGTTTAGTTTGTCTTCTGGCCGGCAGAGGGCGCTAGTGTCTGTAAATTCGTGTCAAGTTTGGCGTCTGGCTGGCAGAGGGCGCTAGTGTCTATAAAACCGTGTTTAGTTTGTCTTCTGGCCGGCAGGTGGCGCTAGTGTCTATAAAACCGTGTTTAGTTTTTCTTCTGGCCGGTAGGATATAAGAACTTGTCGAGGTGTAACATATAAAAGTTGTATGAAATAGTAATAACATCGAAAAAAAAAACCGTGTCAAGTTTGGCGCCTGGCCGGCAGAGGGCGCTAGTGTCTATAAAACCGTGTTAAGTGTGGCTTCTGGCCGGCAGGTGGCGCTAGTGTCTGTAAATTCGTGTCAAGTTTGGCGTCTGGCCGGTAGAGGGCACTAGTGTCTATAAAACCGTGTTAAGTGTGGCTTCTGGCCGGCAGAGGGCGCTAGTGTCTGTAAATTCGTGTCAAGTTTGGCGTCTGGCCGGCAGAGGGCGCTAGTGTCTATAAAACCGTGTTAAGTGTGGCTTCTGGCCGGCAGGTGGCGCTAGTGTCTGTAAATTCGTGTCAAGTTTGGCGCCTGGCCGGCAGAGGGCGCTAGTGTCTATAAAACCGTGTTTAGTTTGTCTTCTGGCCGGCAGAGGGCGCTAGTGTCTATAAAACCGTGTTAAGTGTGGCTTCTGGCCGGCAGGTGGCGCTAGTGTCTGTGAATTCGTGCAAGTTTGGCGCCTGGCCGGCAGAGGGCGCTAGTGTCTATAAAACCGTGTTAAGTGTGGCTTCTGGCCGGCAGGTGGCGCTAGTGTCTGTAAATTCGTGTCAAGTTTGGCGTCTGGCCGGCAGAGGGCGCTAGTGTCTATAAAACCGTGTTTAGTTTGTCTTCTGGCCGGCAGAGGGCGCTAGTGTCTGTAAATTCGTGTCAAGTTTGGCGTCTGGCTGGCAGAGGGCGCTAGTGTCTATAAAACCGTGTTTAGTTTGTCTTCTGGCCGGCAGGTGGCGCTAGTGTGTATAAAACCGTGTTAAGCGTGGCTTCAGGCCGGCAGAGGGCGCTAGTGTCTATAAAACCGTGTTTAGTTTGTCTTCTTGCCGGCAGGTGGCGCTAGTGTCTATAAAACCGTGTTTAGTTTTTCTTCTGGCCGGTAGGATATAAGAACTTGTCGAGGTGTAACATATAAAAGTTGTATGAAATAGTAATAACATCGAAAAAAAAAAACCGTGTCAAGTTTGGCGCCTGGCCGGCAGAGGGCGCTAGTGTCTATAAAACCGTGTTAAGTGTGGCTTCTGGCCGGCAGGTGGCGCTAGTGTCTGTAAATTCGTGTCAAGTTTGGCGTCTGGCCGGTAGAGGGCACTAGTGTCTATAAAACCGTGTTAAGTGTGGCTTCTGGCCGGCAGAGGGCGCTAGTGTCTGTAAATTCGTGTCAAGTTTGGCGTCTGGCCGGCAGAGGGCGCTAGTGTCTATAAAACCGTGTTAAGTGTGGCTTCTGGCCGGCAGGTGGCGCTAGTGTCTGTAAATTCGTGTCAAGTTTGGCGCCTGGCCGGCAGAGGGCGCTAGTGTCTATAAAACCGTGTTTAGTTTGTCTTCTGGCCGGCAGAGGGCGCTAGTGTCTATAAAACCGTGTTAAGTGTGGCTTCTGGCCGGCAGGTGGCGCTAGTGTCTGTGAATTCGTGCAAGTTTGGCGCCTGGCCGGCAGAGGGCGCTAGTGTCTATAAAACCGTGTTAAGTGTGGCTTCTGGCCGGCAGGTGGCGCTAGTGTCTGTAAATTCGTGTCAAGTTTGGCGTCTGGCCGGCAGAGGGCGCTAGTGTCTATAAAACCGTGTTTAGTTTGTCTTCTGGCCGGCAGAGGGCGCTAGTGTCTGTAAATTCGTGTCAAGTTTGGCGTCTGGCTGGCAGAGGGCGCTAGTGTCTATAAAACCGTGTTTAGTTTGTCTTCTGGCCGGCAGGTGGCGCTAGTGTGTATAAAACCGTGTTAAGCGTGGCTTCAGGCCGGCAGAGGGCGCTAGTGTCTATAAAACCGTGTTTAGTTTGTCTTCTTGCCGGCAGGTGGCGCTAGTGTCTATAAAACCGTGTTTAGTTTTTCTTCTGGCCGGTAGGATATAAGAACTTGTCGAGGTGTAACATATAAAAGTTGTATGAAATAGTAATAACATCGAAAAAAAAAACCGTGTCAAGTTTGGCGCCTGGCCGGCAGAGGGCGCTAGTGTCTATAAAACCGTGTTAAGTGTGGCTTCTGGCCGGCAGGTGGCGCTAGTGTCTATAAAACCGTGTTTAGTTTGTCTTCTGGCCGGCAGAGGGCGCTAGTGTCTATAAAACCGTGTTAAGTGTGGCTTCTGGCCGGCAGGTGGCGCTAGTGTCTGTGAATTCGTGCAAGTTTGGCGCCTGGCCGGCAGAGGGCGCTAGTGTCTATAAAACCGTGTTAAGTGTGGCTTCTGGCCGGCAGGTGGCGCTAGTGTCTGTAAATTCGTGTCAAGTTTGGCGTCTGGCCGGCAGAGGGCGCTAGTGTCTATAAAACCGTGTTTAGTTTGTCTTCTGGCCGGCAGAGGGCGCTAGTGTCTGTAAATTCGTGTCAAGTTTGGCGTCTGGCTGGCAGAGGGCGCTAGTGTCTATAAAACCGTGTTTAGTTTGTCTTCTGGCCGGCAGGTGGCGCTAGTGTGTATAAAACCGTGTTAAGCGTGGCTTCAGGCCGGCAGAGGGCGCTAGTGTCTATAAAACCGTGTTTAGTTTGTCTTCTTGCCGGCAGGTGGCGCTAGTGTCTATAAAACCGTGTTTAGTTTTTCTTCTGGCCGGTAGGATATAAGAACTTGTCGAGGTGTAACATATAAAAGTTGTATGAAATAGTAATAACATCGAAAAAAAAAAACCGTGTCAAGTTTGGCGCCTGGCCGGCAGAGGGCGCTAGTGTCTATAAAACCGTGTTAAGTGTGGCTTCTGGCCGGCAGGTGGCGCTAGTGTCTGTAAATTCGTGTCAAGTTTGGCGTCTGGCTGGCAGAGGGCGCTAGTGTCTATAAAACCGTGTTTAGTTTGTCTTCTGGCCGGCAGGTGGCGCTAGTGTGTATAAAACCGTGTTAAGCGTGGCTTCAGGCCGGCAGAGGGCGCTAGTGTCTATAAAACCGTGTTTAGTTTGTCTTCTTGCCGGCAGGTGGCGCTAGTGTCTATAAAACCGTGTTTAGTTTTTCTTCTGGCCGGTAGGATATAAGAACTTGTCGAGGTGTAACATATAAAAGTTGTATGAAATAGTAATAACATCGAAAAAAAAAAAACCGTGTCAAGTTTGGCGCCTGGCCGGCAGAGGGCGCTAGTGTCTATAAAACCGTGTTAAGTGTGGCTTCTGGCCGGCAGGTGGCGCTAGTGTCTGTGAATTCGTGCAAGTTTGGCGCCTGGCCGGCAGAGGGCGCTAGTGTCTATAAAACCGTGTTAAGTGTGGCTTCTGGCCGGCAGGTGGCGCTAGTGTCTGTAAATTCGTGTCAAGTTTGGCGTCTGGCCGGCAGAGGGCGCTAGTGTCTATAAAACCGTGTTTAGTTTGTCTTCTGGCCGGCAGAGGGCGCTAGTGTCTGTAAATTCGTGTCAAGTTTGGCGTCTGGCTGGCAGAGGGCGCTAGTGTCTATAAAACCGTGTTTAGTTTGTCTTCTGGCCGGCAGGTGGCGCTAGTGTGTATAAAACCGTGTTAAGCGTGGCTTCAGGCCGGCAGAGGGCGCTAGTGTCTATAAAACCGTGTTTAGTTTGTCTTCTTGCCGGCAGGTGGCGCTAGTGTCTATAAAACCGTGTTTAGTTTTTCTTCTGGCCGGTAGGATATAAGAACTTGTCGAGGTGTAACATATAAAAGTTGTATGAAATAGTAATAACATCGAAAAAAAAAAACCGTGTCAAGTTTGGCGCCTGGCCGGCAGAGGGCGCTAGTGTCTATAAAACCGTGTTAAGTGTGGCTTCTGGCCGGCAGGTGGCGCTAGTGTCTGTAAATTCGTGTCAAGTTTGGCGTCTGGCCGGTAGAGGGCACTAGTGTCTATAAAACCGTGTTAAGTGTGGCTTCTGGCCGGCAGAGGGCGCTAGTGTCTGTAAATTCGTGTCAAGTTTGGCGCCTGGCCGGCAGAGGGCGCTAGTGTCTATAAAACCGTGTTAAGTGTGGCTTCTGGCCGGCAGGTGGCGCTAGTGTCTGTAAATTCGTGTCAAGTTTGGCGCCTGGCCGGCAGAGGGCGCTAGTGTCTATAAAACCGTGTTTAGTTTGTCTTCTGGCCGGCAGAGGGCGCTAGTGTCTATAAAACCGTGTTAAGTGTGGCTTCTGGCCGGCAGGTGGCGCTAGTGTCTGTGAATTCGTGCAAGTTTGGCGCCTGGCCGGCAGAGGGCGCTAGTGTCTATAAAACCGTGTTAAGTGTGGCTTCTGGCCGGCAGGTGGCGCTAGTGTCTGTAAATTCGTGTCAAGTTTGGCGTCTGGCCGGCAGAGGGCGCTAGTGTCTATAAAACCGTGTTTAGTTTGTCTTCTGGCCGGCAGAGGGCGCTAGTGTCTGTAAATTCGTGTCAAGTTTGGCGTCTGGCTGGCAGAGGGCGCTAGTGTCTATAAAACCGTGTTTAGTTTGTCTTCTGGCCGGCAGGTGGCGCTAGTGTGTATAAAACCGTGTTAAGCGTGGCTTCAGGCCGGCAGAGGGCGCTAGTGTCTATAAAACCGTGTTTAGTTTGTCTTCTTGCCGGCAGGTGGCGCTAGTGTCTATAAAACCGTGTTTAGTTTTTCTTCTGGCCGGTAGGATATAAGAACTTGTCGAGGTGTAACATATAAAAGTTGTATGAAATAGTAATAACATCGAAAAAAAAAAACCGTGTCAAGTTTGGCGCCTGGCCGGCAGAGGGCGCTAGTGTCTATAAAACCGTGTTAAGTGTGGCTTCTGGCCGGCAGGTGGCGCTAGTGTCTATAAAACCGTGTTTAGTTTGTCTTCTGGCCGGCAGAGGGCGCTAGTGTCTATAAAACCGTGTTAAGTGTGGCTTCTGGCCGGCAGGTGGCGCTAGTGTCTGTGAATTCGTGCAAGTTTGGCGCCTGGCCGGCAGAGGGCGCTAGTGTCTATAAAACCGTGTTAAGTGTGGCTTCTGGCCGGCAGGTGGCGCTAGTGTCTGTAAATTCGTGTCAAGTTTGGCGCCTGGCCGGCAGAGGGCGCTAGTGTCTATAAAACCGTGTTTAGTTTGTCTTCTGGCCGGCAGAGGGCGCTAGTGTCTATAAAACCGTGTTAAGTGTGGCTTCTGGCCGGCAGGTGGCGCTAGTGTCTGTGAATTCGTGCAAGTTTGGCGCCTGGCCGGCAGAGGGCGCTAGTGTCTATAAAACCGTGTTTAGTTTGTCTTCTGGCCGGCAGAGGGCGCTAGTGTCTGTAAATTCGTGTCAAGTTTGGCGTCTGGCTGGCAGAGGGCGCTAGTGTCTATAAAACCGTGTTTAGTTTGTCTTCTGGCCGGCAGGTGGCGCTAGTGTGTATAAAACCGTGTTAAGCGTGGCTTCAGGCCGGCAGAGGGCGCTAGTGTCTATAAAACCGTGTTTAGTTTGTCTTCTTGCCGGCAGGTGGCGCTAGTGTCTATAAAACCGTGTTTAGTTTTTCTTCTGGCCGGTAGGATATAAGAACTTGTCGAGGTGTAACATATAAAAGTTGTATGAAATAGTAATAACATCGAAAAAAAAAAACCGTGTCAAGTTTGGCGCCTGGCCGGCAGAGGGCGCTAGTGTCTATAAAACCGTGTTAAGTGTGGCTTCTGGCCGGCAGGTGGCGCTAGTGTCTATAAAACCGTGTTTAGTTTGTCTTCTGGCCGGCAGAGGGCGCTAGTGTCTATAAAACCGTGTTAAGTGTGGCTTCTGGCCGGCAGGTGGCGCTAGTGTCTGTGAATTCGTGCAAGTTTGGCGCCTGGCCGGCAGAGGGCGCTAGTGTCTATAAAACCGTGTTAAGTGTGGCTTCTGGCCGGCAGGTGGCGCTAGTGTCTGTAAATTCGTGTCAAGTTTGGCGTCTGGCCGGCAGAGGGCGCTAGTATCTATAAAACCGTGTTTAGTTTGTCTTCTGGCCGGCAGAGGGCGCTAGTGTCTGTAAATTCGTGTCAAGTTTGGCGTCTGGCTGGCAGAGGGCGCTAGTGTCTATAAAACCGTGTTTAGTTTGTCTTCTGGCCGGCAGGTGGCGCTAGTGTGTATAAAACCGTGTTAAGCGTGGCTTCAGGCCGGCAGAGGGCGCTAGTGTCTATAAAACCGTGTTTAGTTTGTCTTCTTGCCGGCAGGTGGCGCTAGTGTCTATAAAACCGTGTTTAGTTTTTCTTCTGGCCGGTAGGATATAAGAACTTGTCGAGGTGTAACATATAAAAGTTGTATGAAATAGTAATAACATCGAAAAAAAAAAACCGTGTCAAGTTTGGCGCCTGGCCGGCAGAGGGCGCTAGTGTCTATAAAACCGTGTTAAGTGTGGCTTCTGGCCGGCAGGTGGCGCTAGTGTCTGTAAATTCGTGTCAAGTTTGGCGTCTGGCCGGTAGAGGGCACTAGTGTCTATAAAACCGTGTTAAGTGTGGCTTCTGGCCGGCAGAGGGCGCTAGTGTCTGTAAATTCGTGTCAAGTTTGGCGCCTGGCCGGCAGAGGGCGCTAGTGTCTATAAAACCGTGTTTAGTTTGTCTTCTGGCCGGCAGGTGGCGCTAGTGTCTGTAAATTCGTGTTAAGTGTGGCTTCTGGCCGGCAGGTGGCGCTAGTGTCTGTGAATTCGTGCAAGTTTCGCGCCTGGCCGGCAGAGGGCGCTAGTGTCTATAAAACCGTGTTAAGTGTGGCTTCTGGCCGGCAGGTGGCGCTAGTGTCTGTAAATTCGTGTCAAGTTTGGCGTCTGGCCGGCAGAGGGCGCTAGTGTCTATAAAACCGTGTTAAGTGTGGCTTCTGGCCGGCAGGTGGCGCTAGTGTCTGTAAATTCGTGTCAAGTTTGGCGTCTGGCCGGTAGAGGGCACTAGTGTCTATAAAACCGTGTTAAGTGTGGCTTCTGGCCGGCAGGTGGCGCTAGTGTCTGTGAATTCGTGCAAGTTTGGCGCCTGGCCGGCAGAGGGCGCTAGTGTCTATAAAACCGTGTTAAGTGTGGCTTCTGGCCGGCAGGTGGCGCTAGTGTCTGTAAATTCGTGTCAAGTTTGGCGTCTGGCCGGCAGAGGGCGCTAGTGTCTATAAAACCGTGTTTAGTTTGTCTTCTGGCCGGCAGAGGGCGCTAGTGTCTGTAAATTCGTGTCAAGTTTGGCGTCTGGCTGGCAGAGGGCGCTAGTGTCTATAAAACCGTGTTTAGTTTGTCTTCTGGCCGGCAGGTGGCGCTAGTGTGTATAAAACCGTGTTAAGCGTGGCTTCAGGCCGGCAGAGGGCGCTAGTGTCTATAAAACCGTGTTTAGTTTGTCTTCTTGCCGGCAGGTGGCGCTAGTGTCTATAAAACCGTGTTTAGTTTTTCTTCTGGCCGGTAGGATATAAGAACTTGTCGAGGTGTAACATATAAAAGTTGTATGAAATAGTAATAACATCGAAAAAAAAAAACCGTGTCAAGTTTGGCGCCTGGCCGGCAGAGGGCGCTAGTGTCTATAAAACCGTGTTAAGTGTGGCTTCTGGCCGGCAGGTGGCGCTAGTGTCTATAAAACCGTGTTTAGTTTGTCTTCTGGCCGGCAGAGGGCGCTAGTGTCTATAAAACCGTGTTAAGTGTGGCTTCTGGCCGGCAGGTGGCGCTAGTGTCTGTGAATTCGTGCAAGTTTGCCGCCTGGCCGGCAGAGGGCGCTAGTGTCTATAAAACCGTGTTAAGTGTGGCTTCTGGCCGGCAGGTGGCGCTAGTGTCTGTAAATTCGTGTCAAGTTTGGCGCCTGGCCGGCAGAGGGCGCTAGTGTCTATAAAACCGTGTTTAGTTTGTCTTCTGGCCGGCAGAGGGCGCTAGTGTCTATAAAACCGTGTTAAGTGTGGCTTCTGGCCGGCAGGTGGCGCTAGTGTCTGTGAATTCGTGCAAGTTTGGCGCCTGGCCGGCAGAGGGCGCTAGTGTCTATAAAACCGTGTTTAGTTTGTCTTCTGGCCGGCAGAGGGCGCTAGTGTCTGTAAATTCGTGTCAAGTTTGGCGTCTGGCTGGCAGAGGGCGCTAGTGTCTATAAAACCGTGTTTAGTTTGTCTTCTGGCCGGCAGGTGGCGCTAGTGTGTATAAAACCGTGTTAAGCGTGGCTTCAGGCCGGCAGAGGGCGCTAGTGTCTATAAAACCGTTATAGTTTGTCTTCTTGCCGGCAGGTGGCGCTAGTGTCTATAAAACCGTGTTTAGTTTTTCTTCTGGCCGGTAGGATATAAGAACTTGTCGAGGTGTAACATATAAAAGTTGTATGAAATAGTAATAACATCGAAAAAAAAAAACCGTGTCAAGTTTGGCGCCTGGCCGGCAGAGGGCGCTAGTGTCTATAAAACCGTGTTAAGTGTGGCTTCTGGCCGGCAGGTGGCGCTAGTGTCTATAAAACCGTGTTTAGTTTGTCTTCTGGCCGGCAGAGGGCGCTAGTGTCTATAAAACCGTGTTAAGTGTGGCTTCTGGCCGGCAGGTGGCGCTAGTGTCTGTGAATTCGTGCAAGTTTGGCGCCTGGCCGGCAGAGGGCGCTAGTGTCTATAAAACCGTGTTAAGTGTGGCTTCTGGCCGGCAGGTGGCGCTAGTGTCTGTAAATTCGTGTCAAGTTTGGCGTCTGGCCGGCAGAGGGCGCTAGTGTCTATAAAACCGTGTTTAGTTTGTCTTCTGGCCGGCAGAGGGCGCTAGTGTCTGTAAATTCGTGTCAAGTTTGGCGTCTGGCTGGCAGAGGGCGCTAGTGTCTATAAAACCGTGTTTAGTTTGTCTTCTGGCCGGCAGGTGGCGCTAGTGTGTATAAAACCGTGTTAAGCGTGGCTTCAGGCCGGCAGAGGGCGCTAGTGTCTATAAAACCGTGTTTAGTTTGTCTTCTTGCCGGCAGGTGGCGCTAGTGTCTATAAAACCGTGTTTAGTTTTTCTTCTGGCCGGTAGGATATAAGAACTTGTCGAGGTGTAACATATAAAAGTTGTATGAAATAGTAATAACATCGAAAAAAAAAAACCGTGTCAAGTTTGGCGCCTGGCCGGCAGAGGGCGCTAGTGTCTATAAAACCGTGTTAAGTGTGGCTTCTGGCCGGCAGGTGGCGCTAGTGTCTATAAAACCGTGTTTAGTTTGTCTTCTGGCCGGCAGAGGGCGCTAGTGTCTATAAAACCGTGTTAAGTGTGGCTTCTGGCCGGCAGGTGGCGCTAGTGTCTGTGAATTCGTGCAAGTTTGGCGCCTGGCCGGCAGAGGGCGCTAGTGTCTATAAAACCGTGTTAAGTGTGGCTTCTGGCCGGCAGGTGGCGCTAGTGTCTGTAAATTCGTGTCAAGTTTGGCGTCTGGCCGGCAGAGGGCGCTAGTATCTATAAAACCGTGTTTAGTTTGTCTTCTGGCCGGCAGAGGGCGCTAGTGTCTGTAAATTCGTGTCAAGTTTGGCGTCTGGCTGGCAGAGGGCGCTAGTGTCTATAAAACCGTGTTTAGTTTGTCTTCTGGCCGGCAGGTGGCGCTAGTGTGTATAAAACCGTGTTAAGCGTGGCTTCAGGCCGGCAGAGGGCGCTAGTGTCTATAAAACCGTGTTTAGTTTGTCTTCTTGCCGGCAGGTGGCGCTAGTGTCTATAAAACCGTGTTTAGTTTTTCTTCTGGCCGGTAGGATATAAGAACTTGTCGAGGTGTAACATATAAAAGTTGTATGAAATAGTAATAACATCGAAAAAAAAAACCGTGTCAAGTTTGGCGCCTGGCCGGCAGAGGGCGCTAGTGTCTATAAAACCGTGTTAAGTGTGGCTTCTGGCCGGCAGGTGGCGCTAGTGTCTGTAAATTCGTGTCAAGTTTGGCGTCTGGCCGGTAGAGGGCACTAGTGTCTATAAAACCGTGTTAAGTGTGGCTTCTGGCCGGCAGAGGGCGCTAGTGTCTGTAAATTCGTGTCAAGTTTGGCGCCTGGCCGGCAGAGGGCGCTAGTGTCTATAAAACCGTGTTTAGTTTGTCTTCTGGCCGGCAGGTGGCGCTAGTGTCTGTAAATTCGTGTTAATTGTGGCTTCTGGCCGGCAGGTGGCGCTAGTGTCTGTGAATTCGTGCAAGTTTCGCGCCTGGCCGGCAGAGGGCGCTAGTGTCTATAAAACCGTGTTAAGTGTGGCTTCTGGCCGGCAGGTGGCGCTAGTGTCTGTAAATTCGTGTCAAGTTTGGCGTCTGGCCGGCAGAGGGCGCTAGTGTCTATAAAACCGTGTTAAGTGTGGCTTCTGGCCGGCAGGTGGCGCTAGTGTCTGTAAATTCGTGTCAAGTTTGGCGTCTGGCCGGTAGAGGGCACTAGTGTCTATAAAACCGTGTTAAGTGTGGCTTCTGGCCGGCAGGTGGCGCTAGTGTCTGTGAATTCGTGCAAGTTTGGCGCCTGGCCGGCAGAGGGCGCTAGTGTCTATAAAACCGTGTTAAGTGTGGCTTCTGGCCGGCAGGTGGCGCTAGTGTCTGTAAATTCGTGTCAAGTTTGGCGTCTGGCCGGCAGAGGGCGCTAGTGTCTATAAAACCGTGTTTAGTTTGTCTTCTGGCCGGCAGAGGGCGCTAGTGTCTGTAAATTCGTGTCAAGTTTGGCGTCTGGCTGGCAGAGGGCGCTAGTGTCTATAAAACCGTGTTTAGTTTGTCTTCTGGCCGGCAGGTGGCGCTAGTGTGTATAAAACCGTGTTAAGCGTGGCTTCAGGCCGGCAGAGGGCGCTAGTGTCTATAAAACCGTGTTTAGTTTGTCTTCTTGCCGGCAGGTGGCGCTAGTGTCTATAAAACCGTGTTTAGTTTTTCTTCTGGCCGGTAGGATATAAGAACTTGTCGAGGTGTAACATATAAAAGTTGTATGAAATAGTAATAACATCGAAAAAAAAAAACCGTGTCAAGTTTGGCGCCTGGCCGGCAGAGGGCGCTAGTGTCTATAAAACCGTGTTAAGTGTGGCTTCTGGCCGGCAGGTGGCGCTAGTGTCTATAAAACCGTGTTTAGTTTGTCTTCTGGCCGGCAGAGGGCGCTAGTGTCTATAAAACCGTGTTAAGTGTGGCTTCTGGCCGGCAGGTGGCGCTAGTGTCTGTGAATTCGTGCAAGTTTGGCGCCTGGCCGGCAGAGGGCGCTAGTGTCTATAAAACCGTGTTAAGTGTGGCTTCTGGCCGGCAGGTGGCGCTAGTGTCTGTAAATTCGTGTCAAGTTTGGCGCCTGGCCGGCAGAGGGCGCTAGTGTCTATAAAACCGTGTTTAGTTTGTCTTCTGGCCGGCAGAGGGCGCTAGTGTCTATAAAACCGTGTTAAGTGTGGCTTCTGGCCGGCAGGTGGCGCTAGTGTCTGTAAATTCGTGTCAAGTTTGTCTTCTGGCCGGCAGAGGGCGCTAGTGTCTGTAAATTCGTGTTAAGTGTGGCTTCTGGCCGGCAGGTGGCGCTAGTGTCTGTGAATTCGTGCAAGTTTGGCGCCTGGCCGGCAGAGGGCGCTAGTGTCTATAAAACCGTGTTAAGTGTGGCTTCTGGCCGGCAGGTGGCGCTAGTGTCTGTAAATTCGTGTCAAGTTTGGCGTCTGGCCGGCAGAGGGCGCTAGTATCTATAAAACCGTGTTTAGTTTGTCTTCTGGCCGGCAGAGGGCGCTAGTGTCTGTAAATTCGTGTCAAGTTTGGCGTCTGGCTGGCAGAGGGCGCTAGTGTCTATAAAACCGTGTTTAGTTTGTCTTCTGGCCGGCAGGTGGCGCTAGTGTGTATAAAACCGTGTTAAGCGTGGCTTCAGGCCGGCAGAGGGCGCTAGTGTCTATAAAACCGTGTTTAGTTTGTCTTCTTGCCGGCAGGTGGCGCTAGTGTCTATAAAACCGTGTTTAGTTTTTCTTCTGGCCGGTAGGATATAAGAACTTGTCGAGGTGTAACATATAAAAGTTGTATGAAATAGTAATAACATCGAAAAAAAAAAACCGTGTCAAGTTTGGCGCCTGGCCGGCAGAGGGCGCTAGTGTCTATAAAACCGTGTTAAGTGTGGCTTCTGGCCGGCAGGTGGCGCTAGTGTCTGTAAATTCGTGTCAAGTTTGGCGTCTGGCCGGTAGAGGGCACTAGTGTCTATAAAACCGTGTTAAGTGTGGCTTCTGGCCGGCAGAGGGCGCTAGTGTCTGTAAATTCGTGTCAAGTTTGGCGCCTGGCCGGCAGAGGGCGCTAGTGTCTATAAAACCGTGTTTAGTTTGTCTTCTGGCCGGCAGGTGGCGCTAGTGTCTGTAAATTCGTGTTAAGTGTGGCTTCTGGCCGGCAGGTGGCGCTAGTGTCTGTGAATTCGTGCAAGTTTCGCGCCTGGCCGGCAGAGGGCGCTAGTGTCTATAAAACCGTGTTAAGTGTGGCTTCTGGCCGGCAGGTGGCGCTAGTGTCTGTAAATTCGTGTCAAGTTTGGCGTCTGGCCGGCAGAGGGCGCTAGTGTCTATAAAACCGTGTTAAGTGTGGCTTCTGGCCGGCAGGTGGCGCTAGTGTCTGTAAATTCGTGTCAAGTTTGGCGTCTGGCCGGTAGAGGGCACTAGTGTCTATAAAACCGTGTTAAGTGTGGCTTCTGGCCGGCAGGTGGCGCTAGTGTCTGTGAATTCGTGCAAGTTTGGCGCCTGGCCGGCAGAGGGCGCTAGTGTCTATAAAACCGTGTTAAGTGTGGCTTCTGGCCGGCAGGTGGCGCTAGTGTCTGTAAATTCGTGTCAAGTTTGGCGTCTGGCCGGCAGAGGGCGCTAGTGTCTATAAAACCGTGTTTAGTTTGTCTTCTGGCCGGCAGAGGGCGCTAGTGTCTGTAAATTCGTGTCAAGTTTGGCGTCTGGCTGGCAGAGGGCGCTAGTGTCTATAAAACCGTGTTTAGTTTGTCTTCTGGCCGGCAGGTGGCGCTAGTGTGTATAAAACCGTGTTAAGCGTGGCTTCAGGCCGGCAGAGGGCGCTAGTGTCTATAAAACCGTGTTTAGTTTGTCTTCTTGCCGGCAGGTGGCGCTAGTGTCTATAAAACCGTGTTTAGTTTTTCTTCTGGCCGGTAGGATATAAGAACTTGTCGAGGTGTAACATATAAAAGTTGTATGAAATAGTAATAACATCGAAAAAAAAAAACCGTGTCAAGTTTGGCGCCTGGCCGGCAGAGGGCGCTAGTGTCTATAAAACCGTGTTAAGTGTGGCTTCTGGCCGGCAGGTGGCGCTAGTGTCTATAAAACCGTGTTTAGTTTGTCTTCTGGCCGGCAGAGGGCGCTAGTGTCTATAAAACCGTGTTAAGTGTGGCTTCTGGCCGGCAGGTGGCGCTAGTGTCTGTGAATTCGTGCAAGTTTGGCGCCTGGCCGGCAGAGGGCGCTAGTGTCTATAAAACCGTGTTAAGTGTGGCTTCTGGCCGGCAGGTGGCGCTAGTGTCTGTAAATTCGTGTCAAGTTTGGCGCCTGGCCGGCAGAGGGCGCTAGTGTCTATAAAACCGTGTTTAGTTTGTCTTCTGGCCGGCAGAGGGCGCTAGTGTCTATAAAACCGTGTTAAGTGTGGCTTCTGGCCGGCAGGTGGCGCTAGTGTCTGTGAATTCGTGCAAGTTTGGCGCCTGGCCGGCAGAGGGCGCTAGTGTCTATAAAACCGTGTTTAGTTTGTCTTCTGGCCGGCAGAGGGCGCTAGTGTCTGTAAATTCGTGTCAAGTTTGGCGTCTGGCTGGCAGAGGGCGCTAGTGTCTATAAAACCGTGTTTAGTTTGTCTTCTGGCCGGCAGGTGGCGCTAGTGTGTATAAAACCGTGTTAAGCGTGGCTTCAGGCCGGCAGAGGGCGCTAGTGTCTATAAAACCGTGTTTAGTTTGTCTTCTTGCCGGCAGGTGGCGCTAGTGTCTATAAAACCGTGTTTAGTTTTTCTTCTGGCCGGTAGGATATAAGAACTTGTCGAGGTGTAACATATAAAAGTTGTATGAAATAGTAATAACATCGAAAAAAAAAAACCGTGTCAAGTTTGGCGCCTGGCCGGCAGAGGGCGCTAGTGTCTATAAAACCGTGTTAAGTGTGGCTTCTGGCCGGCAGGTGGCGCTAGTGTCTATAAAACCGTGTTTAGTTTGTCTTCTGGCCGGCAGAGGGCGCTAGTGTCTATAAAACCGTGTTAAGTGTGGCTTCTGGCCGGCAGGTGGCGCTAGTGTCTGTGAATTCGTGCAAGTTTGGCGCCTGGCCGGCAGAGGGCGCTAGTGTCTATAAAACCGTGTTAAGTGTGGCTTCTGGCCGGCAGGTGGCGCTAGTGTCTGTAAATTCGTGTCAAGTTTGGCGTCTGGCCGGCAGAGGGCGCTAGTATCTATAAAACCGTGTTTAGTTTGTCTTCTGGCCGGCAGAGGGCGCTAGTGTCTGTAAATTCGTGTCAAGTTTGGCGTCTGGCTGGCAGAGGGCGCTAGTGTCTATAAAACCGTGTTTAGTTTGTCTTCTGGCCGGCAGGTGGCGCTAGTGTGTATAAAACCGTGTTAAGCGTGGCTTCAGGCCGGCAGAGGGCGCTAGTGTCTATAAAACCGTGTTTAGTTTGTCTTCTTGCCGGCAGGTGGCGCTAGTGTCTATAAAACCGTGTTTAGTTTTTCTTCTGGCCGGTAGGATATAAGAACTTGTCGAGGTGTAACATATAAAAGTTGTATGAAATAGTAATAACATCGAAAAAAAAAACCGTGTCAAGTTTGGCGCCTGGCCGGCAGAGGGCGCTAGTGTCTATAAAACCGTGTTAAGTGTGGCTTCTGGCCGGCAGGTGGCGCTAGTGTCTGTAAATTCGTGTCAAGTTTGGCGTCTGGCCGGTAGAGGGCACTAGTGTCTATAAAACCGTGTTAAGTGTGGCTTCTGGCCGGCAGAGGGCGCTAGTGTCTGTAAATTCGTGTCAAGTTTGGCGCCTGGCCGGCAGAGGGCGCTAGTGTCTATAAAACCGTGTTTAGTTTGTCTTCTGGCCGGCAGGTGGCGCTAGTGTCTGTAAATTCGTGTTAAGTGTGGCTTCTGGCCGGCAGGTGGCGCTAGTGTCTGTAAATTCGTGTCAAGTTTGGCGTCTGGCCGGCAGAGGGCGCTAGTGTCTATAAAACCGTGTTAAGTGTGGCTTCTGGCCGGCAGGTGGCGCTAGTGTCTGTAAATTCGTGTCAAGTTTGGCGTCTGGCCGGTAGAGGGCACTAGTGTCTATAAAACCGTGTTAAGTGTGGCTTCTGGCCGGCAGGTGGCGCTAGTGTCTGTGAATTCGTGCAAGTTTGGCGCCTGGCCGGCAGAGGGCGCTAGTGTCTATAAAACCGTGTTAAGTGTGGCTTCTGGCCGGCAGGTGGCGCTAGTGTCTGTAAATTCGTGTCAAGTTTGGCGTCTGGCCGGCAGAGGGCGCTAGTGTCTATAAAACCGTGTTTAGTTTGTCTTCTGGCCGGCAGAGGGCGCTAGTGTCTGTAAATTCGTGTCAAGTTTGGCGTCTGGCTGGCAGAGGGCGCTAGTGTCTATAAAACCGTGTTTAGTTTGTCTTCTGGCCGGCAGGTGGCGCTAGTGTGTATAAAACCGTGTTAAGCGTGGCTTCAGGCCGGCAGAGGGCGCTAGTGTCTATAAAACCGTGTTTAGTTTGTCTTCTTGCCGGCAGGTGGCGCTAGTGTCTATAAAACCGTGTTTAGTTTTTCTTCTGGCCGGTAGGATATAAGAACTTGTCGAGGTGTAACATATAAAAGTTGTATGAAATAGTAATAACATCGAAAAAAAAAACCGTGTCAAGTTTGGCGCCTGGCCGGCAGAGGGCGCTAGTGTCTATAAAACCGTGTTAAGTGTGGCTTCTGGCCGGCAGGTGGCGCTAGTGTCTATAAAACCGTGTTTAGTTTGTCTTCTGGCCGGCCGAGGGCGCTAGTGTCTATAAAACCGTGTTAAGTGTGGCTTCTGGCCGGCAGGTGGCGCTAGTGTCTGTGAATTCGTGCAAGTTTGGCGCCTGGCCGGCAGAGGGCGCTAGTGTCTATAAAACCGTGTTAAGTGTGGCTTCTGGCCGGCAGGTGGCGCTAGTGTCTGTAAATTCGTGTCAAGTTTGGCGCCTGGCCGGCAGAGGGCGCTAGTGTCTATAAAACCGTGTTTAGTTTGTCTTCTGGCCGGCAGAGGGCGCTAGTGTCTATAAAACCGTGTTAAGTGTGGCTTCTGGCCGGCAGGTGGCGCTAGTGTCTGTGAATTCGTGCAAGTTTGGCGCCTGGCCGGCAGAGGGCGCTAGTGTCTATAAAACCGTGTTTAGTTTGTCTTCTGGCCGGCAGAGGGCGCTAGTGTCTGTAAATTCGTGTCAAGTTTGGCGTCTGGCTGGCAGAGGGCGCTAGTGTCTATAAAACCGTGTTTAGTTTGTCTTCTGGCCGGCAGGTGGCGCTAGTGTGTATAAAACCGTGTTAAGCGTGGCTTCAGGCCGGCAGAGGGCGCTAGTGTCTATAAAACCGTGTTTAGTTTGTCTTCTGGCCGGCAGAGGGCGCTAGTGTCTATAAAACCGTGTTTAGTTTGTCTTCTGGCCGGCAGAGGGCGCTAGTGTCTATAAAACCGTGTTAAGTGTGGCTTCTGGCCGGCAGGTGGCGCTAGTGTCTGTGAATTCGTGCAAGTTTGGCGCCTGGCCGGCAGAGGGCGCTAGTGTCTATAAAACCGTGTTAAGTGTGGCTTCTGGCCGGCAGGTGGCGCTAGTGTCTGTAAATTCGTGTCAAGTTTGGCGCCTGGCCGGCAGAGGGCGCTAGTGTCTATAAAACCGTGTTTAGTTTGTCTTCTGGCCGGCAGAGGGCGCTAGTGTCTATAAAACCGTGTTAAGTGTGGCTTCTGGCCGGCAGGTGGCGCTAGTGTCTGTGAATTCGTGCAAGTTTGGCGCCTGGCCGGCAGAGGGCGCTAGTGTCTATAAAACCGTGTTTAGTTTGTCTTCTGGCCGGCAGAGGGCGCTAGTGTCTGTAAATTCGTGTCAAGTTTGGCGTCTGGCTGGCAGAGGGCGCTAGTGTCTATAAAACCGTGTTTAGTTTGTCTTCTGGCCGGCAGGTGGCGCTAGTGTGTATAAAACCGTGTTAAGCGTGGCTTCAGGCCGGCAGAGGGCGCTAGTGTCTATAAAACCGTGTTTAGTTTGTCTTCTTGCCGGCAGGTGGCGCTAGTGTCTATAAAACCGTGTTTAGTTTTTCTTCTGGCCGGTAGGATATAAGAACTTGTCGAGGTGTAACATATAAAAGTTGTATGAAATAGTAATAACATCGAAAAAAAAAAACCGTGTCAAGTTTGGCGCCTGGCCGGCAGAGGGCGCTAGTGTCTATAAAACCGTGTTAAGTGTGGCTTCTGGCCGGCAGGTGGCGCTAGTGTCTATAAAACCGTGTTTAGTTTGTCTTCTGGCCGGCAGAGGGCGCTAGTGTCTATAAAACCGTGTTAAGTGTGGCTTCTGGCCGGCAGGTGGCGCTAGTGTCTGTGAATTCGTGCAAGTTTGGCGCCTGGCCGGCAGAGGGCGCTAGTGTCTATAAAACCGTGTTAAGTGTGGCTTCTGGCCGGCAGGTGGCGCTAGTGTCTGTAAATTCGTGTCAAGTTTGGCGTCTGGCCGGCAGAGGGCGCTAGTATCTATAAAACCGTGTTTAGTTTGTCTTCTGGCCGGCAGAGGGCGCTAGTGTCTGTAAATTCGTGTCAAGTTTGGCGTCTGGCTGGCAGAGGGCGCTAGTGTCTATAAAACCGTGTTTAGTTTGTCTTCTGGCCGGCAGGTGGCGCTAGTGTGTATAAAACCGTGTTAAGCGTGGCTTCAGGCCGGCAGAGGGCGCTAGTGTCTATAAAACCGTGTTTAGTTTGTCTTCTTGCCGGCAGGTGGCGCTAGTGTCTATAAAACCGTGTTTAGTTTTTCTTCTGGCCGGTAGGATATAAGAACTTGTCGAGGTGTAACATATAAAAGTTGTATGAAATAGTAATAACATCGAAAAAAAAAAACCGTGTCAAGTTTGGCGCCTGGCCGGCAGAGGGCGCTAGTGTCTATAAAACCGTGTTAAGTGTGGCTTCTGGCCGGCAGGTGGCGCTAGTGTCTGTAAAT
The DNA here is from genome assembly GCF_026230105.1 of Diorhabda sublineata. Taxonomy (NCBI): domain Eukaryota; kingdom Metazoa; phylum Arthropoda; class Insecta; order Coleoptera; family Chrysomelidae; genus Diorhabda; species Diorhabda sublineata. Next base: position 25,575 of record NW_026614051.1, on the reverse strand, counting down.
TCGTGTCAAGTTTGGCGTCTGGCCGGTAGAGGGCACTAGTGTCTATAAAACCGTGTTAAGTGTGGCTTCTGGCCGGCAGAGGGCGCTAGTGTCTGTAAATTCGTGTCAAGTTTGGCGCCTGGCCGGCAGAGGGCGCTAGTGTCTATAAAACCGTGTTTAGTTTGTCTTCTGGCCGGCAGGTGGCGCTAGTGTCTGTAAATTCGTGTTAAGTGTGGCTTCTGGCCGGCAGGTGGCGCTAGTGTCTGTGAATTCGTGCAAGTTTCGCGCCTGGCCGGCAGAGGGCGCTAGTGTCTATAAAACCGTGTTAAGTGTGGCTTCTGGCCGGCAGGTGGCGCTAGTGTCTGTAAATTCGTGTCAAGTTTGGCGTCTGGCCGGCAGAGGGCGCTAGTGTCTATAAAACCGTGTTAAGTGTGGCTTCTGGCCGGCAGGTGGCGCTAGTGTCTGTAAATTCGTGTCAAGTTTGGCGTCTGGCCGGTAGAGGGCACTAGTGTCTATAAAACCGTGTTAAGTGTGGCTTCTGGCCGGCAGGTGGCGCTAGTGTCTGTGAATTCGTGCAAGTTTGGCGCCTGGCCGGCAGAGGGCGCTAGTGTCTATAAAACCGTGTTAAGTGTGGCTTCTGGCCGGCAGGTGGCGCTAGTGTCTGTAAATTCGTGTCAAGTTTGGCGTCTGGCCGGCAGAGGGCGCTAGTGTCTATAAAACCGTGTTTAGTTTGTCTTCTGGCCGGCAGAGGGCGCTAGTGTCTGTAAATTCGTGTCAAGTTTGGCGTCTGGCTGGCAGAGGGCGCTAGTGTCTATAAAACCGTGTTTAGTTTGTCTTCTGGCCGGCAGGTGGCGCTAGTGTGTATAAAACCGTGTTAAGCGTGGCTTCAGGCCGGCAGAGGGCGCTAGTGTCTATAAAACCGTGTTTAGTTTGTCTTCTTGCCGGCAGGTGGCGCTAGTGTCTATAAAACCGTGTTTAGTTTTTCTTCTGACCGGTAGGATATAAGAACTTGTCGAGGTGTAACATATAAAAGTTGTATGAAATAGTAATAACATCGAAAAAAAAAACCGTGTCAAGTTTGGCGCCTGGCCGGCAGAGGGCGCTAGTGTCTATAAAACCGTGTTAAGTGTGGCTTCTGGCCGGCAGGTGGCGCTAGTGTCTATAAAACCGTGTTTAGTTTGTCTTCTGGCCGGCAGAGGGCGCTAGTGTCTATAAAACCGTGTTAAGTGTGGCTTCTGGCCGGCAGGTGGCGCTAGTGTCTGTGAATTCGTGCAAGTTTGGCGCCTGGCCGGCAGAGGGCGCTAGTGTCTATAAAACCGTGTTAAGTGTGGCTTCTGGCCGGCAGGTGGCGCTAGTGTCTGTAAATTCGTGTCAAGTTTGGCGCCTGGCCGGCAGAGGGCGCTAGTGTCTATAAAACCGTGTTTAGTTTGTCTTCTGGCCGGCAGAGGGCGCTAGTGTCTATAAAACCGTGTTAAGTGTGGCTTCTGGCCGGCAGGTGGCGCTAGTGTCTGTGAATTCGTGCAAGTTTGGCGCCTGGCCGGCAGAGGGCGCTAGTGTCTATAAAACCGTGTTTAGTTTGTCTTCTGGCCGGCAGAGGGCGCTAGTGTCTGTAAATTCGTGTCAAGTTTGGCGTCTGGCTGGCAGAGGGCGCTAGTGTCTATAAAACCGTGTTTAGTTTGTCTTCTGGCCGGCAGGTGGCGCTAGTGTGTATAAAACCGTGTTAAGCGTGGCTTCAGGCCGGCAGAGGGCGCTAGTGTCTATAAAACCGTGTTTAGTTTGTCTTCTTGCCGGCAGGTGGCGCTAGTGTCTATAAAACCGTGTTTAGTTTTTCTTCTGGCCGGTAGGATATAAGAACTTGTCGAGGTGTAACATATAAAAGTTGTATGAAATAGTAATAACATCGAAAAAAAAAACCGTGTCAAGTTTGGCGCCTGGCCGGCAGAGGGCGCTAGTGTCTATAAAACCGTGTTAAGTGTGGCTTCTGGCCGGCAGGTGGCGCTAGTGTCTATAAAACCGTGTTTAGTTTGTCTTCTGGCCGGCAGAGGGCGCTAGTGTCTATAAAACCGTGTTAAGTGTGGCTTCTGGCCGGCAGGTGGCGCTAGTGTCTGTGAATTCGTGCAAGTTTGGCGCCTGGCCGGCAGAGGGCGCTAGTGTCTATAAAACCGTGTTAAGTGTGGCTTCTGGCCGGCAGGTGGCGCTAGTGTCTGTAAATTCGTGTCAAGTTTGGCGTCTGGCCGGCAGAGGGCGCTAGTATCTATAAAACCGTGTTTAGTTTGTCTTCTGGCCGGCAGAGGGCGCTAGTGTCTGTAAATTCGTGTCAAGTTTGGCGTCTGGCTGGCAGAGGGCGCTAGTGTCTATAAAACCGTGTTTAGTTTGTCTTCTGGCCGGCAGGTGGCGCTAGTGTGTATAAAACCGTGTTAAGCGTGGCTTCAGGCCGGCAGAGGGCGCTAGTGTCTATAAAACCGTGTTTAGTTTGTCTTCTTGCCGGCAGGTGGCGCTAGTGTCTATAAAACCGTGTTTAGTTTTTCTTCTGGCCGGTAGGATATAAGAACTTGTCGAGGTGTAACATATAAAAGTTGTATGAAATAGTAATAACATCGAAAAAAAAAACCGTGTCAAGTTTGGCGCCTGGCCGGCAGAGGGCGCTAGTGTCTATAAAACCGTGTTAAGTGTGGCTTCTGGCCGGCAGGTGGCGCTAGTGTCTGTAAATTCGTGTCAAGTTTGGCGTCTGGCCGGTAGAGGGCACTAGTGTCTATAAAACCGTGTTAAGTGTGGCTTCTGGCCGGCAGAGGGCGCTAGTGTCTGTAAATTCGTGTCAAGTTTGGCGCCTGGCCGGCAGAGGGCGCTAGTGTCTATAAAACCGTGTTTAGTTTGTCTTCTGGCCGGCAGGTGGCGCTAGTGTCTGTAAATTCGTGTTAAGTGTGGCTTCTGGCCGGCAGGTGGCGCTAGTGTCTGTAAATTCGTGTCAAGTTTGGCGTCTGGCCGGCAGAGGGCGCTAGTGTCTATAAAACCGTGTTTAGTTTGTCTTCTGGCCGGCAGAGGGCGCTAGTGTCTGTAAATTCGTGTCAAGTTTGGCGTCTGGCTGGCAGAGGGCGCTAGTGTCTATAAAACCGTGTTTAGTTTGTCTTCTGGCCGGCAGGTGGCGCTAGTGTGTATAAAACCGTGTTAAGCGTGGCTTCAGGCCGGCAGAGGGCGCTAGTGTCTATAAAACCGTGTTTAGTTTGTCTTCTTGCCGGCAGGTGGCGCTAGTGTCTATAAAACCGTGTTTAGTTTTTCTTCTGACCGGTAGGATATAAGAACTTGTCGAGGTGTAACATATAAAAGTTGTATGAAATAGTAATAACATCGAAAAAAAAAACCGTGTCAAGTTTGGCGCCTGGCCGGCAGAGGGCGCTAGTGTCTATAAAACCGTGTTAAGTGTGGCTTCTGGCCGGCAGGTGGCGCTAGTGTCTATAAAACCGTGTTTAGTTTGTCTTCTGGCCGGCAGAGGGCGCTAGTGTCTATAAAACCGTGTTAAGTGTGGCTTCTGGCCGGCAGGTGGCGCTAGTGTCTGTGAATTCGTGCAAGTTTGGCGCCTGGCCGGCAGAGGGCGCTAGTGTCTATAAAACCGTGTTAAGTGTGGCTTCTGGCCGGCAGGTGGCGCTAGTGTCTGTAAATTCGTGTCAAGTTTGGCGCCTGGCCGGCAGAGGGCGCTAGTGTCTATAAAACCGTGTTTAGTTTGTCTTCTGGCCGGCAGAGGGCGCTAGTGTCTATAAAACCGTGTTAAGTGTGGCTTCTGGCCGGCAGGTGGCGCTAGTGTCTGTGAATTCGTGCAAGTTTGGCGCCTGGCCGGCAGAGGGCGCTAGTGTCTATAAAACCGTGTTTAGTTTGTCTTCTGGCCGGCAGAGGGCGCTAGTGTCTGTAAATTCGTGTCAAGTTTGGCGTCTGGCTGGCAGAGGGCGCTAGTGTCTATAAAACCGTGTTTAGTTTGTCTTCTGGCCGGCAGGTGGCGCTAGTGTGTATAAAACCGTGTTAAGCGTGGCTTCAGGCCGGCAGAGGGCGCTAGTGTCTATAAAACCGTGTTTAGTTTGTCTTCTTGCCGGCAGGTGGCGCTAGTGTCTATAAAACCGTGTTTAGTTTTTCTTCTGGCCGGTAGGATATAAGAACTTGTCGAGGTGTAACATATAAAAGTTGTATGAAATAGTAATAACATCGAAAAAAAAAACCGTGTCAAGTTTGGCGCCTGGCCGGCAGAGGGCGCTAGTGTCTATAAAACCGTGTTAAGTGTGGCTTCTGGCCGGCAGGTGGCGCTAGTGTCTATAAAACCGTGTTTAGTTTGTCTTCTGGCCGGCAGAGGGCGCTAGTGTCTATAAAACCGTGTTAAGTGTGGCTTCTGGCCGGCAGGTGGCGCTAGTGTCTGTGAATTCGTGCAAGTTTGGCGCCTGGCCGGCAGAGGGCGCTAGTGTCTATAAAACCGTGTTAAGTGTGGCTTCTGGCCGGCAGGTGGCGCTAGTGTCTGTAAATTCGTGTCAAGTTTGGCGTCTGGCCGGCAGAGGGCGCTAGTATCTATAAAACCGTGTTTAGTTTGTCTTCTGGCCGGCAGAGGGCGCTAGTGTCTGTAAATTCGTGTCAAGTTTGGCGTCTGGCTGGCAGAGGGCGCTAGTGTCTATAAAACCGTGTTTAGTTTGTCTTCTGGCCGGCAGGTGGCGCTAGTGTGTATAAAACCGTGTTAAGCGTGGCTTCAGGCCGGCAGAGGGCGCTAGTGTCTATAAAACCGTGTTTAGTTTGTCTTCTTGCCGGCAGGTGGCGCTAGTGTCTATAAAACCGTGTTTAGTTTTTCTTCTGGCCGGTAGGATATAAGAACTTGTCGAGGTGTAACATATAAAAGTTGTATGAAATAGTAATAACATCGAAAAAAAAAACCGTGTCAAGTTTGGCGCCTGGCCGGCAGAGGGCGCTAGTGTCTATAAAACCGTGTTAAGTGTGGCTTCTGGCCGGCAGGTGGCGCTAGTGTCTGTAAATTCGTGTCAAGTTTGGCGTCTGGCCGGTAGAGGGCACTAGTGTCTATAAAACCGTGTTAAGTGTGGCTTCTGGCCGGCAGAGGGCGCTAGTGTCTGTAAATTCGTGTCAAGTTTGGCGCCTGGCCGGCAGAGGGCGCTAGTGTCTATAAAACCGTGTTTAGTTTGTCTTCTGGCCGGCAGGTGGCGCTAGTGTCTGTAAATTCGTGTTAAGTGTGGCTTCTGGCCGGCAGGTGGCGCTAGTGTCTGTGAATTCGTGCAAGTTTCGCGCCTGGCCGGCAGAGGGCGCTAGTGTCTATAAAACCGTGTTAAGTGTGGCTTCTGGCCGGCAGGTGGCGCTAGTGTCTGTAAATTCGTGTCAAGTTTGGCGTCTGGCCGGCAGAGGGCGCTAGTGTCTATAAAACCGTGTTAAGTGTGGCTTCTGGCCGGCAGGTGGCGCTAGTGTCTGTAAATTCGTGTCAAGTTTGGCGTCTGGCCGGTAGAGGGCACTAGTGTCTATAAAACCGTGTTAAGTGTGGCTTCTGGCCGGCAGGTGGCGCTAGTGTCTGTGAATTCGTGCAAGTTTGGCGCCTGGCCGGCAGAGGGCGCTAGTGTCTATAAAACCGTGTTAAGTGTGGCTTCTGGCCGGCAGGTGGCGCTAGTGTCTGTAAATTCGTGTCAAGTTTGGCGTCTGGCCGGCAGAGGGCGCTAGTGTCTATAAAACCGTGTTTAGTTTGTCTTCTGGCCGGCAGAGGGCGCTAGTGTCTGTAAATTCGTGTCAAGTTTGGCGTCTGGCTGGCAGAGGGCGCTAGTGTCTATAAAACCGTGTTTAGTTTGTCTTCTGGCCGGCAGGTGGCGCTAGTGTGTATAAAACCGTGTTAAGCGTGGCTTCAGGCCGGCAGAGGGCGCTAGTGTCTATAAAACCGTGTTTAGTTTGTCTTCTTGCCGGCAGGTGGCGCTAGTGTCTATAAAACCGTGTTTAGTTTTTCTTCTGGCCGGTAGGATATAAGAACTTGTCGAGGTGTAACATATAAAAGTTGTATGAAATAGTAATAACATCGAAAAAAAAAACCGTGTCAAGTTTGGCGCCTGGCCGGCAGAGGGCGCTAGTGTCTATAAAACCGTGTTAAGTGTGGCTTCTGGCCGGCAGGTGGCGCTAGTGTCTATAAAACCGTGTTTAGTTTGTCTTCTGGCCGGCAGAGGGCGCTAGTGTCTATAAAACCGTGTTAAGTGTGGCTTCTGGCCGGCAGGTGGCGCTAGTGTCTGTGAATTCGTGCAAGTTTGGCGCCTGGCCGGCAGAGGGCGCTAGTGTCTATAAAACCGTGTTAAGTTTGTCTTCTGGCCGGCAGGTGGCGCTAGTGTCTATAAAACCGTGTCAAGTTTGGCGCCTGGCCGGCAGAGGGCGCTAGTGTCTATAAAACCGTGTTAAGTGTGGCTTCTGGCCGGCAGGTGGCGCTAGTGTCTGTAAATTCGTGTCAAGTTTGGCGTCTGGCCGGCAGAGGGCGCTAGTGTCTATAAAACCGTGTTTAGTTTGTCTTCTGGCCGGCAGAGGGCGCTAGTGTCTGTAAATTCGTGTCAAGTTTGGCGTCTGGCTGGCAGAGGGCGCTAGTGTCTATAAAACCGTGTTTAGTTTGTCTTCTGGCCGGCAGGTGGCGCTAGTGTGTATAAAACCGTGTTAAGCGTGGCTTCAGGCCGGCAGAGGGCGCTAGTGTCTATAAAACCGTGTTTAGTTTGTCTTCTTGCCGGCAGGTGGCGCTAGTGTCTATAAAACCGTGTTTAGTTTTTCTTCTGGCCGGTAGGATATAAGAACTTGTCGAGGTGTAACATATAAAAGTTGTATGAAATAGTAATAACATCGAAAAAAAAAAACCGTGTCAAGTTTGGCGCCTGGCCGGCAGAGGGCGCTAGTGTCTATAAAACCGTGTTAAGTGTGGCTTCTGGCCGGCAGGTGGCGCTAGTGTCTGTAAATTCGTGTCAAGTTTGGCGTCTGGCCGGCAGAGGGCGCTAGTGTCTATAAAACCGTGTTTAGTTTGTCTTCTGGCCGGCAGAGGGCGCTAGTGTCTGTAAATTCGTGTCAAGTTTGGCGTCTGGCTGGCAGAGGGCGCTAGTGTCTATAAAACCGTGTTTAGTTTGTCTTCTGGCCGGCAGGTGGCGCTAGTGTGTATAAAACCGTGTTAAGCGTGGCTTCAGGCCGGCAGAGGGCGCTAGTGTCTATAAAACCGTGTTTAGTTTGTCTTCTTGCCGGCAGGTGGCGCTAGTGTCTATAAAACCGTGTTTAGTTTTTCTTCTGGCCGGTAGGATATAAGAACTTGTCGAGGTGTAACATATAAAAGTTGTATGAAATAGTAATAACATCGAAAAAAAAAAACCGTGTCAAGTTTGGCGCCTGGCCGGCAGAGGGCGCTAGTGTCTATAAAACCGTGTTAAGTGTGGCTTCTGGCCGGCAGGTGGCGCTAGTGTCTGTAAATTCGTGTCAAGTTTGGCGTCTGGCCGGCAGAGGGCGCTAGTGTCTATAAAACCGTGTTAAGTGTGGCTTCTGGCCGGCAGGTGGCGCTAGTGTCTGTAAATTCGTGTCAAGTTTGGCGCCTGGCCGGCAGAGGGCGCTAGTGTCTATAAAACCGTGTTTAGTTTGTCTTCTGGCCGGCAGAGGGCGCTAGTGTCTATAAAACCGTGTTAAGTGTGGCTTCTGGCCGGCAGGTGGCGCTAGTGTCTGTGAATTCGTGCAAGTTTGGCGCCTGGCCGGCAGAGGGCGCTAGTGTCTATAAAACCGTGTTAAGTGTGGCTTCTGGCCGGCAGGTGGCGCTAGTGTCTGTAAATTCGTGTCAAGTTTGGCGTCTGGCCGGCAGAGGGCGCTAGTGTCTATAAAACCGTGTTTAGTTTGTCTTCTGGCCGGCAGAGGGCGCTAGTGTCTGTAAATTCGTGTCAAGTTTGGCGTCTGGCTGGCAGAGGGCGCTAGTGTCTATAAAACCGTGTTTAGTTTGTCTTCTGGCCGGCAGGTGGCGCTAGTGTCTATAAAACCGTGTTTAGTTTTTCTTCTGGCCGGTAGGATATAAGAACTTGTCGAGGTGTAACATATAAAAGTTGTATGAAATAGTAATAACATCGAAAAAAAAAACCGTGTCAAGTTTGGCGCCTGGCCGGCAGAGGGCGCTAGTGTCTATAAAACCGTGTTAAGTGTGGCTTCTGGCCGGCAGGTGGCGCTAGTGTCTGTAAATTCGTGTCAAGTTTGGCGTCTGGCCGGTAGAGGGCACTAGTGTCTATAAAACCGTGTTAAGTGTGGCTTCTGGCCGGCAGAGGGCGCTAGTGTCTGTAAATTCGTGTCAAGTTTGGCGTCTGGCCGGCAGAGGGCGCTAGTGTCTATAAAACCGTGTTAAGTGTGGCTTCTGGCCGGCAGGTGGCGCTAGTGTCTGTAAATTCGTGTCAAGTTTGGCGCCTGGCCGGCAGAGGGCGCTAGTGTCTATAAAACCGTGTTTAGTTTGTCTTCTGGCCGGCAGAGGGCGCTAGTGTCTATAAAACCGTGTTAAGTGTGGCTTCTGGCCGGCAGGTGGCGCTAGTGTCTGTGAATTCGTGCAAGTTTGGCGCCTGGCCGGCAGAGGGCGCTAGTGTCTATAAAACCGTGTTAAGTGTGGCTTCTGGCCGGCAGGTGGCGCTAGTGTCTGTAAATTCGTGTCAAGTTTGGCGTCTGGCCGGCAGAGGGCGCTAGTGTCTATAAAACCGTGTTTAGTTTGTCTTCTGGCCGGCAGAGGGCGCTAGTGTCTGTAAATTCGTGTCAAGTTTGGCGTCTGGCTGGCAGAGGGCGCTAGTGTCTATAAAACCGTGTTTAGTTTGTCTTCTGGCCGGCAGGTGGCGCTAGTGTGTATAAAACCGTGTTAAGCGTGGCTTCAGGCCGGCAGAGGGCGCTAGTGTCTATAAAACCGTGTTTAGTTTGTCTTCTTGCCGGCAGGTGGCGCTAGTGTCTATAAAACCGTGTTTAGTTTTTCTTCTGGCCGGTAGGATATAAGAACTTGTCGAGGTGTAACATATAAAAGTTGTATGAAATAGTAATAACATCGAAAAAAAAAAACCGTGTCAAGTTTGGCGCCTGGCCGGCAGAGGGCGCTAGTGTCTATAAAACCGTGTTAAGTGTGGCTTCTGGCCGGCAGGTGGCGCTAGTGTCTGTAAATTCGTGTCAAGTTTGGCGTCTGGCCGGTAGAGGGCACTAGTGTCTATAAAACCGTGTTAAGTGTGGCTTCTGGCCGGCAGAGGGCGCTAGTGTCTGTAAATTCGTGTCAAGTTTGGCGTCTGGCCGGCAGAGGGCGCTAGTGTCTATAAAACCGTGTTAAGTGTGGCTTCTGGCCGGCAGGTGGCGCTAGTGTCTGTAAATTCGTGTCAAGTTTGGCGCCTGGCCGGCAGAGGGCGCTAGTGTCTATAAAACCGTGTTTAGTTTGTCTTCTGGCCGGCAGAGGGCGCTAGTGTCTATAAAACCGTGTTAAGTGTGGCTTCTGGCCGGCAGGTGGCGCTAGTGTCTGTGAATTCGTGCAAGTTTGGCGCCTGGCCGGCAGAGGGCGCTAGTGTCTATAAAACCGTGTTAAGTGTGGCTTCTGGCCGGCAGGTGGCGCTAGTGTCTGTAAATTCGTGTCAAGTTTGGCGTCTGGCCGGCAGAGGGCGCTAGTGTCTATAAAACCGTGTTTAGTTTGTCTTCTGGCCGGCAGAGGGCGCTAGTGTCTGTAAATTCGTGTCAAGTTTGGCGTCTGGCTGGCAGAGGGCGCTAGTGTCTATAAAACCGTGTTTAGTTTGTCTTCTGGCCGGCAGGTGGCGCTAGTGTGTATAAAACCGTGTTAAGCGTGGCTTCAGGCCGGCAGAGGGCGCTAGTGTCTATAAAACCGTGTTTAGTTTGTCTTCTTGCCGGCAGGTGGCGCTAGTGTCTATAAAACCGTGTTTAGTTTTTCTTCTGGCCGGTAGGATATAAGAACTTGTCGAGGTGTAACATATAAAAGTTGTATGAAATAGTAATAACATCGAAAAAAAAAAACCGTGTCAAGTTTGGCGCCTGGCCGGCAGAGGGCGCTAGTGTCTATAAAACCGTGTTAAGTGTGGCTTCTGGCCGGCAGGTGGCGCTAGTGTCTGTAAATTCGTGTCAAGTTTGGCGTCTGGCCGGTAGAGGGCACTAGTGTCTATAAAACCGTGTTAAGTGTGGCTTCTGGCCGGCAGAGGGCGCTAGTGTCTGTAAATTCGTGTCAAGTTTGGCGCCTGGCCGGCAGAGGGCGCTAGTGTCTATAAAACCGTGTTAAGTGTGGCTTCTGGCCGGCAGGTGGCGCTAGTGTCTGTAAATTCGTGTCAAGTTTGGCGCCTGGCCGGCAGAGGGCGCTAGTGTCTATAAAACCGTGTTTAGTTTGTCTTCTGGCCGGCAGAGGGCGCTAGTGTCTATAAAACCGTGTTAAGTGTGGCTTCTGGCCGGCAGGTGGCGCTAGTGTCTGTAAATTCGTGTCAAGTTTGGCGTCTGGCCGGCAGAGGGCGCTAGTGTCTATAAAACCGTGTTTAGTTTGTCTTCTGGCCGGCAGAGGGCGCTAGTGTCTGTAAATTCGTGTCAAGTTTGGCGTCTGGCTGGCAGAGGGCGCTAGTGTCTATAAAACCGTGTTTAGTTTGTCTTCTGGCCGGCAGGTGGCGCTAGTGTGTATAAAACCGTGTTAAGCGTGGCTTCAGGCCGGCAGAGGGCGCTAGTGTCTATAAAACCGTGTTTAGTTTGTCTTCTTGCCGGCAGGTGGCGCTAGTGTCTATAAAACCGTGTTTAGTTTTTCTTCTGGCCGGTAGGATATAAGAACTTGTCGAGGTGTAACATATAAAAGTTGTATGAAATAGTAATAACATCGAAAAAAAAAAACCGTGTCAAGTTTGGCGCCTGGCCGGCAGAGGGCGCTAGTGTCTATAAAACCGTGTTAAGTGTGGCTTCTGGCCGGCAGGTGGCGCTAGTGTCTATAAAACCGTGTTTAGTTTGTCTTCTGGCCGGCAGAGGGCGCTAGTGTCTATAAAACCGTGTTAAGTGTGGCTTCTGGCCGGCAGGTGGCGCTAGTGTCTGTGAATTCGTGCAAGTTTGGCGCCTGGCCGGCAGAGGGCGCTAGTGTCTATAAAACCGTGTTAAGTGTGGCTTCTGGCCGGCAGGTGGCGCTAGTGTCTGTAAATTCGTGTCAAGTTTGGCGTCTGGCCGGCAGAGGGCGCTAGTGTCTATAAAACCGTGTTTAGTTTGTCTTCTGGCCGGCAGAGGGCGCTAGTGTCTGTAAATTCGTGTCAAGTTTGGCGTCTGGCTGGCAGAGGGCGCTAGTGTCTATAAAACCGTGTTTAGTTTGTCTTCTGGCCGGCAGGTGGCGCTAGTGTGTATAAAACCGTGTTAAGCGTGGCTTCAGGCCGGCAGAGGGCGCTAGTGTCTATAAAACCGTGTTTAGTTTGTCTTCTTGCCGGCAGGTGGCGCTAGTGTCTATAAAACCGTGTTTAGTTTTTCTTCTGGCCGGTAGGATATAAGAACTTGTCGAGGTGTAACATATAAAAGTTGTATGAAATAGTAATAACATCGAAAAAAAAAAACCGTGTCAAGTTTGGCGCCTGGCCGGCAGAGGGCGCTAGTGTCTATAAAACCGTGTTAAGTGTGGCTTCTGGCCGGCAGGTGGCGCTAGTGTCTGTAAATTCGTGTCAAGTTTGGCGTCTGGCCGGTAGAGGGCACTAGTGTCTATAAAACCGTGTTAAGTGTGGCTTCTGGCCGGCAGAGGGCGCTAGTGTCTATAAAACCGTGTTTAGTTTGTCTTCTGGCCGGCAGAGGGCGCTAGTGTCTATAAAACCGTGTTAAGTGTGGCTTCTGGCCGGCAGGTGGCGCTAGTGTCTGTGAATTCGTGCAAGTTTGGCGCCTGGCCGGCAGAGGGCGCTAGTGTCTATAAAACCGTGTTAAGTGTGGCTTCTGGCCGGCAGGTGGCGCTAGTGTCTGTAAATTCGTGTCAAGTTTGGCGTCTGGCCGGCAGAGGGCGCTAGTGTCTATAAAACCGTGTTTAGTTTGTCTTCTGGCCGGCAGAGGGCGCTAGTGTCTGTAAATTCGTGTCAAGTTTGGCGTCTGGCTGGCAGAGGGCGCTAGTGTCTATAAAACCGTGTTTAGTTTGTCTTCTGGCCGGCAGGTGGCGCTAGTGTGTATAAAACCGTGTTAAGCGTGGCTTCAGGCCGGCAGAGGGCGCTAGTGTCTATAAAACCGTGTTTAGTTTGTCTTCTTGCCGGCAGGTGGCGCTAGTGTCTATAAAACCGTGTTTAGTTTTTCTTCTGGCCGGTAGGATATAAGAACTTGTCGAGGTGTAACATATAAAAGTTGTATGAAATAGTAATAACATCGAAAAAAAAAAACCGTGTCAAGTTTGGCGCCTGGCCGGCAGAGGGCGCTAGTGTCTATAAAACCGTGTTAAGTGTGGCTTCTGGCCGGCAGGTGGCGCTAGTGTCTGTAAATTCGTGTCAAGTTTGGCGTCTGGCCGGTAGAGGGCACTAGTGTCTATAAAACCGTGTTAAGTGTGGCTTCTGGCCGGCAGAGGGCGCTAGTGTCTGTAAATTCGTGTCAAGTTTGGCGTCTGGCCGGCAGAGGGCGCTAGTGTCTATAAAACCGTGTTAAGTGTGGCTTCTGGCCGGCAGGTGGCGCTAGTGTCTGTAAATTCGTGTCAAGTTTGGCGTCTGGCCGGCAGAGGGCGCTAGTGTCTATAAAACCGTGTTTAGTTTGTCTTCTGGCCGGCAGAGGGCGCTAGTGTCTGTAAATTCGTGTCAAGTTTGGCGTCTGGCTGGCAGAGGGCGCTAGTGTCTATAAAACCGTGTTTAGTTTGTCTTCTGGCCGGCAGGTGGCGCTAGTGTGTATAAAACCGTGTTAAGCGTGGCTTCAGGCCGGCAGAGGGCGCTAGTGTCTATAAAACCGTGTTTAGTTTGTCTTCTTGCCGGCAGGTGGCGCTAGTGTCTATAAAACCGTGTTTAGTTTTTCTTCTGGCCGGTAGGATATAAGAACTTGTCGAGGTGTAACATATAAAAGTTGTATGAAATAGTAATAACATCGAAAAAAAAAAACCGTGTCAAGTTTGGCGCCTGGCCGGCAGAGGGCGCTAGTGTCTATAAAACCGTGTTAAGTGTGGCTTCTGGCCGGCAGGTGGCGCTAGTGTCTGTAAATTCGTGTCAAGTTTGGCGTCTGGCCGGTAGAGGGCACTAGTGTCTATAAAACCGTGTTAAGTGTGGCTTCTGGCCGGCAGAGGGCGCTAGTGTCTGTAAATTCGTGTCAAGTTTGGCGCCTGGCCGGCAGAGGGCGCTAGTGTCTATAAAACCGTGTTTAGTTTGTCTTCTGGCCGGCAGAGGGCGCTAGTGTCTATAAAACCGTGTTAAGTGTGGCTTCTGGCCGGCAGGTGGCGCTAGTGTCTGTGAATTCGTGCAAGTTTGGCGCCTGGCCGGCAGAGGGCGCTAGTGTCTATAAAACCGTGTTAAGTGTGGCTTCTGGCCGGCAGGTGGCGCTAGTGTCTGTAAATTCGTGTCAAGTTTGGCGTCTGGCCGGCAGAGGGCGCTAGTGTCTATAAAACCGTGTTTAGTTTGTCTTCTGGCCGGCAGAGGGCGCTAGTGTCTGTAAATTCGTGTCAAGTTTGGCGTCTGGCTGGCAGAGGGCGCTAGTGTCTATAAAACCGTGTTTAGTTTGTCTTCTGGCCGGCAGGTGGCGCTAGTGTGTATAAAACCGTGTTAAGCGTGGCTTCAGGCCGGCAGAGGGCGCTAGTGTCTATAAAACCGTGTTTAGTTTGTCTTCTTGCCGGCAGGTGGCGCTAGTGTCTATAAAACCGTGTTTAGTTTTTCTTCTGGCCGGTAGGATATAAGAACTTGTCGAGGTGTAACATATAAAAGTTGTATGAAATAGTAATAACATCGAAAAAAAAAACCGTGTCAAGTTTGGCGCCTGGCCGGCAGAGGGCGCTAGTGTCTATAAAACCGTGTTAAGTGTGGCTTCTGGCCGGCAGGTGGCGCTAGTGTCTGTAAATTCGTGTCAAGTTTGGCGTCTGGCCGGTAGAGGGCACTAGTGTCTATAAAACCGTGTTAAGTGTGGCTTCTGGCCGGCAGAGGGCGCTAGTGTCTGTAAATTCGTGTCAAGTTTGGCGTCTGGCCGGCAGAGGGCGCTAGTGTCTATAAAACCGTGTTAAGTGTGGCTTCTGGCCGGCAGGTGGCGCTAGTGTCTGTAAATTCGTGTCAAGTTTGGCGTCTGGCCGGCAGAGGGCGCTAGTGTCTATAAAACCGTGTTTAGTTTGTCTTCTGGCCGGCAGAGGGCGCTAGTGTCTGTAAATTCGTGTCAAGTTTGGCGTCTGGCTGGCAGAGGGCGCTAGTGTCTATAAAACCGTGTTTAGTTTGTCTTCTGGCCGGCAGGTGGCGCTAGTGTGTATAAAACCGTGTTAAGCGTGGCTTCAGGCCGGCAGAGGGCGCTAGTGTCTATAAAACCGTGTTTAGTTTGTCTTCTTGCCGGCAGGTGGCGCTAGTGTCTATAAAACCGTGTTTAGTTTTTCTTCTGGCCGGTAGGATATAAGAACTTGTCGAGGTGTAACATATAAAAGTTGTATGAAATAGTAATAACATCGAAAAAAAAAAACCGTGTCAAGTTTGGCGCCTGGCCGGCAGAGGGCGCTAGTGTCTATAAAACCGTGTTAAGTGTGGCTTCTGGCCGGCAGGTGGCGCTAGTGTCTGTAAATTCGTGTCAAGTTTGGCGTCTGGCCGGTAGAGGGCACTAGTGTCTATAAAACCGTGTTAAGTGTGGCTTCTGGCCGGCAGAGGGCGCTAGTGTCTGTAAATTCGTGTCAAGTTTGGCGCCTGGCCGGCAGAGGGCGCTAGTGTCTATAAAACCGTGTTTAGTTTGTCTTCTGGCCGGCAGAGGGCGCTAGTGTCTATAAAACCGTGTTAAGTGTGGCTTCTGGCAGGCAGGTGGCGCTAGTGTCTGTGAATTCGTGCAAGTTTGGCGCCTGGCCGGCAGAGGGCGCTAGTGTCTATAAAACCGTGTTAAGTGTGGCTTCTGGCCGGCAGGTGGCGCTAGTGTCTGTAAATTCGTGTCAAGTTTGGCGTCTGGCCGGCAGAGGGCGCTAGTGTCTATAAAACCGTGTTTAGTTTGTCTTCTGGCCGGCAGGTGGCGCTAGTGTGTATAAAACCGTGTTAAGCGTGGCTTCAGGCCGGCAGAGGGCGCTAGTGTCTATAAAACCGTGTTTAGTTTGTCTTCTTGCCGGCAGGTGGCGCTAGTGTCTATAAAACCGTGTTTAGTTTTTCTTCTGGCCGGTAGGATATAAGAACTTGTCGAGGTGTAACATATAAAAGTTGTATGAAATAGTAATAACATCGAAAAAAAAAACCGTGTCAAGTTTGGCGCCTGGCCGGCAGAGGGCGCTAGTGTCTATAAAACCGTGTTAAGTGTGGCTTCTGGCCGGCAGGTGGCGCTAGTGTCTGTAAATTCGTGTCAAGTTTGGCGTCTGGCCGGTAGAGGGCACTAGTGTCTATAAAACCGTGTTAAGTGTGGCTTCTGGCCGGCAGAGGGCGCTAGTGTCTGTAAATTCGTGTCAAGTTTGGCGTCTGGCCGGCAGAGGGCGCTAGTGTCTATAAAACCGTGTTAAGTGTGGCTTCTGGCCGGCAGGTGGCGCTAGTGTCTGTAAATTCGTGTCAAGTTTGGCGTCTGGCCGGCAGAGGGCGCTAGTGTCTATAAAACCGTGTTTAGTTTGTCTTCTGGCCGGCAGAGGGCGCTAGTGTCTGTAAATTCGTGTCAAGTTTGGCGTCTGGCTGGCAGAGGGCGCTAGTGTCTATAAAACCGTGTTTAGTTTGTCTTCTGGCCGGCAGGTGGCGCTAGTGTGTATAAAACCGTGTTAAGCGTGGCTTCAGGCCGGCAGAGGGCGCTAGTGTCTATAAAACCGTGTTTAGTTTGTCTTCTTGCCGGCAGGTGGCGCTAGTGTCTATAAAACCGTGTTTAGTTTTTCTTCTGGCCGGTAGGATATAAGAACTTGTCGAGGTGTAACATATAAAAGTTGTATGAAATAGTAATAACATCGAAAAAAAAAAACCGTGTCAAGTTTGGCGCCTGGCCGGCAGAGGGCGCTAGTGTCTATAAAACCGTGTTAAGTGTGGCTTCTGGCCGGCAGGTGGCGCTAGTGTCTGTAAATTCGTGTCAAGTTTGGCGTCTGGCCGGTAGAGGGCACTAGTGTCTATAAAACCGTGTTAAGTGTGGCTTCTGGCCGGCAGAGGGCGCTAGTGTCTGTAAATTCGTGTCAAGTTTGGCGCCTGGCCGGCAGAGGGCGCTAGTGTCTATAAAACCGTGTTAAGTGTGGCTTCTGGCCGGCAGGTGGCGCTAGTGTCTGTAAATTCGTGTCAAGTTTGGCGCCTGGTCGGCAGAGGGCGCTAGTGTCTATAAAACCGTGTTTAGTTTGTCTTCTGGCCGGCAGAGGGCGCTAGTGTCTATAAAACCGTGTTAAGTGTGGCTTCTGGCCGGCAGGTGGCGCTAGTGTCTGTAAATTCGTGTCAAGTTTGGCGTCTGGCCGGCAGAGGGCGCTAGTGTCTATAAAACCGTGTTTAGTTTGTCTTCTGGCCGGCAGAGGGCGCTAGTGTCTGTAAATTCGTGTCAAGTTTGGCGTCTGGCTGGCAGAGGGCGCTAGTGTCTATAAAACCGTGTTTAGTTTGTCTTCTGGCCGGCAGGTGGCGCTAGTGTGTATAAAACCGTGTTAAGCGTGGCTTCAGGCCGGCAGAGGGCGCTAGTGTCTATAAAACCGTGTTTAGTTTGTCTTCTTGCCGGCAGGTGGCGCTAGTGTCTATAAAACCGTGTTTAGTTTTTCTTCTGGCCGGTAGGATATAAGAACTTGTCGAGGTGTAACATATAAAAGTTGTATGAAATAGTAATAACATCGAAAAAAAAAAACCGTGTCAAGTTTGGCGCCTGGCCGGCAGAGGGCGCTAGTGTCTATAAAACCGTGTTAAGTGTGGCTTCTGGCCGGCAGGTGGCGCTAGTGTCTATAAAACCGTGTTTAGTTTGTCTTCTGGCCGGCAGAGGGCGCTAGTGTCTATAAAACCGTGTTAAGTGTGGCTTCTGGCCGGCAGGTGGCGCTAGTGTCTGTGAATTCGTGCAAGTTTGGCGCCTGGCCGGCAGAGGGCGCTAGTGTCTATAAAACCGTGTTAAGTGTGGCTTCTGGCCGGCAGGTGGCGCTAGTGTCTGTAAATTCGTGTCAAGTTTGGCGTCTGGCCGGCAGAGGGCGCTAGTGTCTATAAAACCGTGTTTAGTTTGTCTTCTGGCCGGCAGAGGGCGCTAGTGTCTGTAAATTCGTGTCAAGTTTGGCGTCTGGCTGGCAGAGGGCGCTAGTGTCTATAAAACCGTGTTTAGTTTGTCTTCTGGCCGGCAGGTGGCGCTAGTGTGTATAAAACCGTGTTAAGCGTGGCTTCAGGCCGGCAGAGGGCGCTAGTGTCTATAAAACCGTGTTTAGTTTGTCTTCTTGCCGGCAGGTGGCGCTAGTGTCTATAAAACCGTGTTTAGTTTTTCTTCTGGCCGGTAGGATATAAGAACTTGTCGAGGTGTAACATATAAAAGTTGTATGAAATAGTAATAACATCGAAAAAAAAAACCGTGTCAAGTTTGGCGCCTGGCCGGCAGAGGGCGCTAGTGTCTATAAAACCGTGTTAAGTGTGGCTTCTGGCCGGCAGGTGGCGCTAGTGTCTGTAAATTCGTGTCAAGTTTGGCGTCTGGCCGGTAGAGGGCACTAGTGTCTATAAAACCGTGTTAAGTGTGGCTTCTGGCCGGCAGAGGGCGCTAGTGTCTGTAAATTCGTGTCAAGTTTGGCGCCTGGCCGGCAGAGGGCGCTAGTGTCTATAAAACCGTGTTTAGTTTGTCTTCTGGCCGGCAGAGGGCGCTAGTGTCTATAAAACCGTGTTAAGTGTGGCTTCTGGCCGGCAGGTGGCGCTAGTGTCTGTGAATTCGTGCAAGTTTGGCGCCTGGCCGGCAGAGGGCGCTAGTGTCTATAAAACCGTGTTAAGTGTGGCTTCTGGCCGGCAGGTGGCGCTAGTGTCTGTAAATTCGTGTCAAGTTTGGCGTCTGGCCGGCAGAGGGCGCTAGTGTCTATAAAACCGTGTTTAGTTTGTCTTCTGGCCGGCAGAGGGCGCTAGTGTCTGTAAATTCGTGTCAAGTTTGGCGTCTGGCTGGCAGAGGGCGCTAGTGTCTATAAAACCGTGTTTAGTTTGTCTTCTGGCCGGCAGGTGGCGCTAGTGTGTATAAAACCGTGTTAAGCGTGGCTTCAGGCCGGCAGAGGGCGCTAGTGTCTATAAAACCGTGTTTAGTTTGTCTTCTTGCCGGCAGGTGGCGCTAGTGTCTATAAAACCGTGTTTAGTTTTTCTTCTGGCCGGTAGGATATAAGAACTTGTCGAGGTGTAACATATAAAAGTTGTATGAAATAGTAATAACATCGAAAAAAAAAAACCGTGTCAAGTTTGGCGCCTGGCCGGCAGAGGGCGCTAGTGTCTATAAAACCGTGTTAAGTGTGGCTTCTGGCCGGCAGGTGGCGCTAGTGTCTGTAAATTCGTGTCAAGTTTGGCGTCTGGCCGGTAGAGGGCACTAGTGTCTATAAAACCGTGTTAAGTGTGGCTTCTGGCCGGCAGAGGGCGCTAGTGTCTGTAAATTCGTGTCAAGTTTGGCGTCTGGCCGGCAGAGGGCGCTAGTGTCTATAAAACCGTGTTAAGTGTGGCTTCTGGCCGGCAGGTGGCGCTAGTGTCTGTAAATTCGTGTCAAGTTTGGCGTCTGGCCGGCAGAGGGCGCTAGTGTCTATAAAACCGTGTTTAGTTTGTCTTCTGGCCGGCAGAGGGCGCTAGTGTCTGTAAATTCGTGTCAAGTTTGGCGTCTGGCTGGCAGAGGGCGCTAGTGTCTATAAAACCGTGTTTAGTTTGTCTTCTGGCCGGCAGGTGGCGCTAGTGTGTATAAAACCGTGTTAAGCGTGGCTTCAGGCCGGCAGAGGGCGCTAGTGTCTATAAAACCGTGTTTAGTTTGTCTTCTTGCCGGCAGGTGGCGCTAGTGTCTATAAAACCGTGTTTAGTTTTTTCTTCTGGCCGGTAGGATATAAGAACTTGTCGAGGTGTAACATATAAAAGTTGTATGAAATAGTAATAACATCGAAAAAAAAAAACCGTGTCAAGTTTGGCGCCTGGCCGGCAGAGGGCGCTAGTGTCTATAAAACCGTGTTAAGTTTGGCGTTTGGCCAACAGGTGGCGCTAGTGTCTATGAAACCGTGTTTTGTTTTTCTTCTGGCCGGTAGGATATAAGAACTTGTCGAGGTGTAACATATAAAAGTTGTATGAAATAGTAATAATATCGAAAAAAAAAAATCGTGTCTATAAAACCGTGTTTAGTTTGTCTTCTGGCCGGTAGGATATAAGAACTTGTCGAGGTGTAACATATAAAAGTTGTATGAAATAGTAATAATATCGAAAAAAAAAATCGTGTCTATAGAACCGTGTCAAGTTTGGCGCCTGGCCGGCAGAGGGCGCTAGTGTCTATAAACCGTGTTTAGTTTGTCTTCAGGCCGGCAGAGGGCGCTAGTGTCTATAAAACCGTGTTAAGTGTGGCTTCTGGCCGGCAGAGGGCGCTAGTGTCTGTAAATTCGTGTTAAGTGTGGCTTCTGGCCGGCAGAGGGCGCTAGTGTCTGTAAATTCGTGTTAAGTGTGGCTTCTGGCCGGCAGAGTGCGCTAGTGCCTATAAAACCGTGTTTAGTTTGTCTTCTGGCCGGCAGGTGGCGCTAGTGTCCATAAAACCGTGTTAAGTGTGGCTTCTGGCCGGCAGAGGGCGCTAGTGTCTATAAAACCGTGTTTAGTTTGTCTTCTGGCCGGCAGGTGGCGCTAGTGTCTATAAAACCGTATTAAGTTTGTCTGTTGGCCGGCAGAGGGCGCTAGTGTCTATAAAACCGTGTTAAGTGTGGCTTCTGGCCGGCAGGTGGCGCTAGTGTCTATAAAACCGTGTTAAGTTTGTCTGTTGGCCGGCAGAGGGCGCCAGTGTCTATAAAACCGTGTCAAGTTTGGCGCCTGGCCGGCAGAGGGCGCTAGTGTCTGTAAATTCGTGTCAAGTTTGGCGCCTGGCCGGCAGAGGGCGCTAGTGTCTATAAAACCGTGTCAAGTTTGGCGCCTGGCCGGCAGGTGGCGCTAGTGTCTATAAAACCGTGTTAAGTTTGTCTGTTGGCCGCCAGAGGGCGCTAGTGTCTATAAAACCGTGTTAAGTGTGGCTTCTGGCCGGCAGAGGACGCTAGTGTCTGTGAATTCGTGTCAAGTTAGGCGTCTGGCCGGCAGAGGGCGCTAGTGTCTATAAAACCGTGTCAAGTTTGGCGCCTGGCCGGCAGAGGGCGCTAGTGTCTGTAAATTCGTGTAAAGTGTGGCTTCTGGCCGGCAGAGGGCGCTAGTGTCTATAAAACCGTGTCAAGTTTGGCGCCTGGCCGGCAGAGGGCGCTAGTTTCTATAAAACCGTGTTAAGTGTGGCTTCTGGCCGGCAGGTGGCGCTAGTGTCTATAAAACCGTGTTAAGTGTGGCTTCTGGCCGGCAGAGGGCGCTAGTGTCTGTAAATTCGTGTCAAGTTTGGCGTCTGGCCGGCAGAGGGCGCTAGTGTCTATAAAACCGTGTCAAGTTTGGCGCCTGGCCGGCAGAGGGCGCCAGTGTCTATAAAACCGTGTTAAGTTTGGCGCCTGGCCGGCAGAGGGCGCTAGTGTCTATAAACCGTGTTTAGTTTGTCTTCAGGCCGGCAGAGGGCGCTAGTGTCTATAAAACCGTGTTAAGTGTGGCTTCTGGCCGGCAGAGGGCGCTAGTGTCTGTAAATTCGTGTTAAGTTTAGCGTCTGGCCGGCAGAGGGCGCTAGTGTCAGTAAATTCGTGTCAAGTTTGGCGTCTGGCCGGCAGAGGGCGCTAGTGTCTATAAAACCGTGTCAAGTTTGGCGCCTGGCCGGCAGAGGGCGCTAGTGTCTATAAACCGTGTTAAGTGTGGCTTCTGGCCGGCAGGTGGCGCTAGTGTCTACAAAACCGTGTTAAGTGTGGCTTCTGGCCGGCAGAGGGCGCTAGTGTCTGTAAATTCGTGTCAAGTTTGGCGTCTGGCCGGCAGAGGGCGCTAGTGTCTATAAAACCGTGTCAAGCTTGGCGCGTGGCCGCCGGAGGGCGCTAGTGTCTATAAAACCGTGTTAAGTTTGGCGCCTGGCCGGCAGAGGGCGCTAATGTCTATAAACCGTGTTTAGTTTGTCTTCAGGCCGGCAGAGGGCACTAGTGTCTATAAAACCGTGTTAAGTGTGGCTTCTGGCCGGCAGAGGGCGCTAGTGTCTGTAAATTCGTGTTAAGTGTGGCTTCTGGCCGACAGAGGGCGCTAGTGTCTGTAAATTCGTGTTAAGTGTGGCTTCTGGCCGGCAGAGGCCGCTAGTGTCTATAAAACCGTGTCGAGTTTGGCGCCTGGCCGGCAGAGGGCGCTAGTGTCCATAACATCGTGTTAAGTTTGGCGTTTGGCCAACAGGTGGCGCTAGTGTCTATGAAACCGTGTTTTGTTTTTCTTCTGGCCGGTAGGATATAAGAACTTGTCGAGGTGTAACATATAAAAGTTGTATGAAATAGTAATAATATCGAAAAAAAAAATTGTGTCTATAAAACCGTGTTTAGTTTGTCTTCTGGCCGGTAGGATATAAGAACTTGTCGAGGTGTAACATATAAAAGTTGTATGAAATAGTAATAATATCGAAAAAAAAAATCGTGTCTATAGAACCGTGTCAAGTTTGGCGCCTGGCCGGCAGAGGGCGCTAGTGTCTATAAACCGTGTTTAGTTTGTCTTCAGGCCGGCAGAGGGCGCTAGTGTCTCTAAAACCGTGTTAAGTGTGGCTTCTGGCCGGCAGAGGGCGCTAGTGTCTGTAAATTCGTGTTAAGTGTGGCTTCTGGCCGGCAGAGGGCGCTAGTGTCTGTAAATTCGTGTTAAGTGTGGCTTCTGGCCGGCAGAGTGCGCTAGTGCCTATAAAACCGTGTTTAGTTTGTCTTCTGGCCGGCAGGTGGCGCTAGTGTCCATAAAACCGTGTTGAGTGTGGCTTCTGGCCGGCAGAGGGCGCTAGTGTCTATAAAACCGTGTTTAGTTTGTCTTCTGGCCGGCAGGTGGCGCTAGTGTCTATAAAACCGTATTGAGTTTGTCTGTTGGCCGGCAGAGGGCGCTAGTGTCTATAAAACCGTGTTAAGTGTGGCTTCTGGCCGGCAGGTGGCGCTAGTGTCTATAAAACCGTGTTAAGTTTGTCTGTTGGCCGGCAGAGGGCGCCAGTGTCTATAAAACCGTGTCAAGTTTGGCGCCTGGCCGGCAGAGGGCGCTAGTGTCTGTAAATTCGTGTCAAGTTTGGCGTCTGGCCGGCAGAGGGCGCTAGTGTCTATAAAACCGTGTCAAGTTTGGCGCCTGGCCGGCAGAGGGCGCTAGTGTCTATAAAACCGTGTCAAGTTTGGCGCCTGGCCGGCAGGTGGCGCTAGTGTCTATAAAACCGTGTTAAGTTTGTCTGTTGGCCGGCAGAGGGCGCTAGTGTCTATGAAACCGTGTTAAGTGTGGCTTCTGGCCGGCAGAGGACGCTAGTGTCTGTGAATTCGTGTCAAGTTAGGCGTCTGGCCGGCAGAGGGCGCTAATGTCTATAAAACCGTGTCAAGTTTGGCGCCTGGCCGGCAGAGGGCGCTAGTGTCTGTAAATTCGTGTAAAGTGTGGCTTCTGGCCGGCAGAGGGCGCTAGTGTCTATAAAACCGTGTCAAGTTTGGCGCCTGGCCGGCAGAGGGCGCTAGTTTCTATAAAACCGTGTTAAGTGTGGCTTCTGGCCGGCAGGTGGCGCTAGTGTCTATAAAACCGTGTTAAGTTTGTCTGTTGGCCGGCAGAGGGCGCCAGTGACTATAAAACCGTGTCAAGTTTGGCGCCTGGCCGGCAGAGGGCGCTAGTGTCTATAAAACCGTGTTAAGTGTGGCTTCTGGCCGGCAGAGGGCGCGTTGTGTCTGTAAATTCGTGTCAAGTTTGGCGTCTGGCCGGCAGAGGGCGCTAGTGTCTATAAAACCGTGTCAAGTTTGGCGCCTGGCCGGCAGAGGGCGCTAGTGTCTATAAAACCGTGTTAAGTTTGGCGCCTGGCCGGCAGAGGGCGCTAGTGTCTATAAACCGTGTTTAGTTTGTCTTCAGGCCGGCAGAGGGCGCTAGTGTCTATAAAACCGTGTTAAGTGTGGCTTCTGGCCGGCAGAGGGCGCTAGTGTCTGTAAATTCGTGTTAAGTTTAGCGTCTGGCCGGCAGAGGGCGCTAGTGTCAGTAAATTCGTGTCAAGTTTGGCGTCTGGCCGGCAGAGGGCGCTAGTGTCTATAAAACCGTGTCAAGTTTGGCGCCTGGCCGGCAGAGGGCGCTAGTGTCTATAAACCGTGTTAAGTGTGGCTTCTGGCCGGCAGGTGGCGCTAGTGTCTATAAAACCGTGTTAAGTGTGGCTTCTGACCGGCAGAGGGCGCTAGTGTCTGTAAATTCGTGTCAAGTTTGGCGTCTGGCCGGCAGAGGGCGCTAGTGTCTATAAAACCGTGTCAAGTTTGGCGCTTGGCCGCCGGAGGGCGCTAGTGTCTATAAAACCGTGTTAAGTTTGGCGCCTGGCCGGCAGAGGGCGCTAATGTCTATAAACCGTGTTTAGTTTGTCTTCAGGCCGGCAGAGGGCGCTAGTGTCTATAAAACCGTGTTAAGTGTGGCTTCTGGCCGGCAGAGGGCGCTAGTGTCTGTAAATTCGTGTTAAGTGTGGCTTCTGGCCGACAGAGGGCGCTAGTGTCTGTAAATTCGTGTTAAGTGTGGCTTCTGGCCGGCAGAGGCCGCTAGTGTCTATAAAACCGTGTCGAGTTTGGCGCCTGGCCGGCAGAGGGCGCTAGTGTCTATAAAATCGTGTTAAGTTTGGCGTTTGGCCAACAGGTGGCGCTAGTGTCTATGAAACCGTGTTTTGTTTTTCTTCTGGCCGGTAGGATATAAGAACTTGTCGAGGTGTAACATATAAAAGTTGTATGAAATAGTAATAATATCGAAAAAAAAAAATCGTGTCTATAAAACCGTGTTTAGTTTGTCTTCTGGCCGGTAGGATATAAGAACTTGTCGAGGTGTAACATATAAAAGTTGTATGAAATAGTAATAATATCGAAAAAAAAAATCGTGTCTATAGAACCGTGTCAAGTTTGGCGCCTGGCCGGCAGAGGGCGCTAGTGTCTATAAACCGTGTTTAGTTTGTCTTCAGGCCGGCAGAGGGCGCTAGTGTCTATAAAACCGTGTTAAGTGTGGCTTCTGGCCGGCAGAGGGCGCTAGTGTCTGTAAATTCGTGTTAAGTGTGGCTTCTGGCCGGCAGAGGGCGCTAGTGTCTGTAAATTCGTGTTAAGTGTGGCTTCTGGCCGGCAGAGTGCGCTAGTGCCTATAAAACCGTGTTTAGTTTGTCTTCTGGCCGGCAGGTGGCGCTAGTGTCCATAAAACCGTGTTAAGTGTGGCTTCTGGCCGGCAGAGGGCGCTAGTGTCTATAAAACCGTGTTTAGTTTGTCTTCTGGCCGGCAGGTGGCGCTAGTGTCTATAAAACCGTATTAAGTTTGTCTGTTGGCCGGCAGAGGGCGCTAGTGTCTATAAAACCGTGTTAAGTGTGGCTTCTGGCCGGCAGGTGGCGCTAGTGTCTATAAAACCGTGTTAAGTTTGTCTGTTGGCCGGCAGAGGGCGCCAGTGTCTATAAAACCGTGTCAAGTTTGGCGCCTGGCCGGCAGAGGGCGCTAGTGTCTGTAAATTCGTGTCAAGTTTGGCGCCTGGCCGGCAGAGGGCGCTAGTGTCTATAAAACCGTGTCAAGTTTGGCGCCTGGCCGGCAGGTGGCGCTAGTGTCTATAAAACCGTGTTAAGTTTGTCTGTTGGCCGCCAGAGGGCGCTAGTGTCTATAAAACCGTGTTAAGTGTGGCTTCTGGCCGGCAGAGGACGCTAGTGTCTGTGAATTCGTGTCAAGTTAGGCGTCTGGCCGGCAGAGGGCGCTAGTGTCTATAAAACCGTGTCAAGTTTGGCGCCTGGCCGGCAGAGGGCGCTAGTGTCTGTAAATTCGTGTAAAGTGTGGCTTCTGGCCGGCAGAGGGCGCTAGTGTCTATAAAACCGTGTCAAGTTTGGCGCCTGGCCGGCAGAGGGCGCTAGTTTCTATAAAACCGTGTTAAGTGTGGCTTCTGGCCGGCAGGTGGCGCTAGTGTCTATAAAACCGTGTTAAGTTTGTCTGTTGGCCGGCAGAGGGCGCCAGTGTCTATAAAACCGTGTCAAGTTTGGCGCCTGGCCGGCAGAGGGCGCTAGTGTCTATAAAACCGTGTTAAGTGTGGCTTCTGGCCGGCAGAGGGCGCGTTGTGTCTGTAAATTCGTGTCAAGTTTAGCGTCTGGCCGGCAGAGGGCGCTAGTGTCAGCAAATTCGTGTCAAGTTTGGCGCCTGGCCGGCAGAGGGCGCTAGTGTCTATAAACCGTGTTAAGTGTGGCTTCTGGCCGGCAGGTGGCGCTAGTGTCTATAAAACCGTGTTTAGTTTGTCTTCTGGCCGGCAGGTGGCGCTAGTGTCTATAAAACCGTGTCAAGTTTGGCGCCTGGCCGGCAGGTGGCGCTAGTGTCCATAAAACCGTGTTAAGTTT
>NW_026614050.1:0-59236 GCF_026230105.1 Diorhabda sublineata | reverse complement strand
CATTCCTCAAATATTTGAGTGAGTTTGCATCTAACTTTGTCAGATATCATCGAATAACATCCATTGAAGCCCATTGAGGTTAACTGTCACTTTGTAATAATTGAAAATTTTCAAAGTCTATCTTCCTAATTTGAAGTCGCATTTCAACATTTCTCATATATTCGAGTGAGTTTGCATCTAACTTTGTCAGATATCATCGAATAACATCCATTGAAGCCCATTGAGGTCAACTGTCACTTTGTAATAATTGAAAATTTTCAAAGTCTATCTTCCTAATTTGAAGTCGCATTTCAACATTTCTCATATATTCGAGTGAGTTTGCATCTAACTTTGTCAGATATCATCGAATAACATCCATTGAAGCCCATTGAGGTCAACTGTCACTTTGTAATAATTGAAAATTTTCAAAGTCTATCTTCCTAATTTAAAGTCGAAATTCAACATTTCTCATATATTTGAGTGAGTTTTCATCTAACTTTGTCAGATATCATCGAATAACATCCATTGAAGCCCATTGAGGTCAACTGTCACTTTGTAATAATTGAAAATTTTCAAAGTCTATCTTCCTAATTTGAAGTCGCATTTCAACATTTCTCATATATTCGAGTGAGTTTGCATCTAACTTTGTTAGATATCATCGAATAACATCCATTGAAGCCCATTGAGGTCAACTGTCACTTTGTAATAATTGAAAATTTTCAAAGTCTATCTTCCTAATTTGAAGTCGCATTTCAACATTTCTCATATATTCGAGTGAGTTTGCATCTAACTTTGTCAGATATCATCGAATAACATCCATTGAAGCCCATTGAGGTCAACAGTCACTTTAAATAATTGAAAATTTTCAAAGTCTATCTTCCTAATGAAGTCGCATTTCAACATTTCTCATATATTCGAGTGAGTTTGCATCTAACTTTGTCAGATATCATCGAATAACATCCATTGAAGCCCATTGAGGTCAACTGTCACTTTGTAATAATTGAAAATTTTCAGAGTCTATCTTCCTAATTTGAAGTCGAATTTCAACATTTCTCATATATTTGAGTGAGTTTGCATCTAACTTTGTCAGATATCATCGAATAACATCCATTGAAGCCCATTGAGGTCAACTGTCACTTTGTAATAATTGAAAATTTTCAAAGTCTATCTTCCTAATTTGAAGTCGAAATTCAACATTTCTCATATATTTGAGTGAGTTTTCATCTAACTTTGTCAGATATCATCGAATAACATCCATTGAAGCCCATTGAGGTCAACTGTCACTTTGTAATAATTGAAAATTTTCAAAGTCTATCTTCCTAATTTGAAGTCGAATTTCAACATTCCTCAAATATTTGAGTGAGTTTGCATCTAACTTTGTCAGATATCATCGAATAACATCCATTGAAGCCCATTGAGGTTAACTGTCACTTTGTAATAATTGAAAATTTTCAAAGTCTATCTTCCTAATTTGAAGTCGCATTTCAACATTTCTCATATATTCGAGTGAGTTTGCATCTAACTTTGTCAGATATCATCGAATAACATCCATTGAAGCCCATTGAGGTCAACTGTCACTTTGTAATAATTGAAAATTTTCAAAGTCTATCTTCCTAATTTGAAGTCGCATTTCAACATTTCTCATATATTCGAGTGAGTTTGCATCTAACTTTGTCAGATATCATCGAATAACATCCATTGAAGCCCATTGAGGTCAACTGTCACTTTGTAATAATTGAAAATTTTCAAAGTCTATCTTCCTAATTTAAAGTCGAAATTCAACATTTCTCATATATTTGAGTGAGTTTTCATCTAACTTTGTCAGATATCATCGAATAACATCCATTGAAGCCCATTGAGGTCAACTGTCACTTTGTAATAATTGAAAATTTTCAAAGTCTATCTTCCTAATTTGAAGTCGCATTTCAACATTTCTCATATATTTGAGTGAGTTTGCATCTAACTTTGTCAGATATCATCGAATAACATCGATTGAAGCTCATTGAGGTCAACTGTCACTTTGTAATAATTGAAAATTTTCAGAGTCTATCTTCTTAATTTGAAGTCGAATTTCAACATTTTTCATATATTTGAGTGAGTTTGCATCTAACTTTGTCAGATATCATAGAATAACATCGATTGAAGCCCATTGAGGTCAACTGTCACTTTGTAATAATTGAAAATTTTCAAAGTCTATCTTCCTAATTTGAAGTCGCATTTCAACATTTCTCATATATTCGAGTGAGTTTGCTTCTAACTTTGTCAGATATCATCGAATAACATCCATTGAAGCCCATTGAGGTCAACTGTCACTTTGTAATAATTGAAAATTTTCAAAGTCTATCTTCCTAATTTGAAGTCGCATTTCAACATTTCTCATATATTCGAGTGAGTTTGCATTTAACTTTGTCAGATATCATCGAATAACATCCATTGAAACCCATTGAGGTCAACTGTCACTTTGTAATAATTGAAAATTTTCAAAGTCTATCTTCGTAATTTGAAGTCGAATTTCAACATTTCTCATATATTTGAGTGAGTTTGCATCTAACTTTGTCAGATATCATCGAATAACATCCATTGAAGCCCATTGAGGTCAACTGTCACTTTGTAATAATTGAAAATTTTCAAAGTCTATCTTCCTAATTTGAAGTCGAATTTCAACATTTCTCAAATATTTGAGTGAGTTTGCATCTAACTTTGTCAGATATCATCGAATAACATCCATTGAAGCCCATTGAGGTTAACTGTCACTTTGTAATAATTGAAAATTTTCAAAGTCTATCTTCCTAATTTGAAGTCGCATTTCAACATTTCTCATATATTCGAGTGAGTTTGCATCTAACTTTGTCAGATATCATCGAATAACATCCATTGAAGCCCATTGAGGTTAACTGTCACTTTGTAATAATTGAAAATTTTCAAAGTCTATCTTCCTAATTTGAAGTCGAATTTCAACATTTCTCATATATTTGAGTGAGTTTGCATCTAACTTTGTCAGATATCATCGAATAACATCCATTGAAGCCCATTGAGGTCAACTGTCACTTTGTAATAATTGAAAATTTTCAAAGTCTATCCTCCTAATTTGAAGTCGAAATTCAACATTTCTCATATATTTGAGTGAGTTTTCATCTAACTTTGTCAGATATCATCGAATAACATCCATTGAAGCCCATTGAGGTCAACTTTCACTTTGTAATAATTGAAAATTTTCAAAGTCTATCTCCTAATTTGAAGTCGAATTTCAACATTTCTCATATATTTGAGTGAGTTTGCATCTAACTTTGTCAGATATCATCGAATAACATCGATTGAAGCCCATTGAGGTCAACTGTCACTTTGTAATAATTGAAAATTTTCAAAGTCTATCTTCCTAATTTGAAGTCGAATTTCAACATTTCTCATATATTTGAGTGAGTTTGCATCTAACTTTGTCAGATATCATCGAATAACATCGATTGAAGCTCATTGAGGTCAACTGTCACTTTGTAATAATTGAAAATTTTCAAAGTCTATCTTCCTAATTTGAAGTCGAAATTCAACATTTCTCATATATTTGAGTGAGTTTTCATCTAACTTTGTCAGATATCATCGAATAACATCCATTGAAGCCCATTGAGGTCAACTGTCACTTTGTAATAATTGAAAATTTTCAAAGTCTATCTCCTAATTTGAAGTCGAATTTCAACATTTCTCATATATTTGAGTGAGTTTTCATCTAACTTTGTCAGATATCATCGAATAACATCCATTGAAGCCCATTGAGGTCAACTGTCACTTTGTAATAATTGAAAATTTTCAAAGTCTATCTCCTAATTTGAAGTCGAATTTCAACATTTCTCATATATTTGAGTGAGTTTTCATCTAACTTTGTCAGATATCATCGAATAACATCCATTGAAGCCCATTGAGGTCAACTGTCACTTTGTAATAATTGAAAATTTTCAAAGTCTATCTTCCTAATTTGAAGTCGCATTTCAACATTTCTCATATATTTGAGTGAGTTTTCATCTAACTTTGTCAGATATCATCGAATAACATCCATTGAAGCCCATTGAGGTCAACTGTCACTTTGTAATAATTGAAAATTTCCAAAGTCTATCTTCCTAATTTGAAGGCGCATTTCAACATTTCTCATATATTCGAGTGAGTTTGCTTCTAACTTTGTCAGATATCATCGAATAACATCCATTGAAACCCATTGAGGTCAACTGTCACTTTGTAATAATTGAAAATTTTCAAAGTCTATCTTCCTAATTTGAAGTCGCATTTCAACATTACTCATATATTCGAGTGAGTTTGCATCTAACTTTGTCAGATATCATCGAATAACATCCATTGAAGCCCATTGAGGTTAACTGTCACTTTGTAATAATTGAAAATTTTCAAAGTCTATCTTCCTAATTTGAAGTCGAATTTCAACATTTCTCATATATTTGAGTGAGTTTGCATCTAACTTTGTCAGATATCATCGAATAACATCCATTGAAGCCCATTGAGGTCAACTGTCACTTTGTAATAATTGAAAATTTTCAAAGTCTATCTTCCTAATTTGAAGTCGCATTTCAACATTTCTCATATATTCGAGTGAGTTTGCATCTAACTTTGTCAGATATCATCGAATAACATCCATTGAAGCCCATTGAGGTCAACAGTCACTTTAAATAATTGAAAATTTTCAAAGTCTATCTTCCTAATGAAGTCGCATTTCAACATTTCTCATATATTCGAGTGAGTTTGCATCTAACTTTGTCAGATATCATCGAATAACATCCATTGAAGCCCATTGAGGTCAACTGTCACTTTGTAATAATTGAAAATTTTCAAAGTCTATCTTCCTAATTTGAAGTCGAATTTCAACATTTCTCATATATTTGAGTGAGTTTGCATCTAACTTTGTCAGATATCATCGAATAACATCCATTGAAGCCCATTGAGGTCAACTGTCACTTTGTAATAATTGAAAATTTTCAAAGTCTATCTTCCTAATTTGAAGTCGAAATTCAACATTTCTCATATATTTGAGTGAGTTTTCATCTAACTTTGTCAGATATCATCGAATAACATCCATTGAAGCCCATTGAGGTCAACTGTCACTTTGTAATAATTGAAAATTTTCAAAGTCTATCTTCCTAATTTGAAGTCGAATTTCAACATTCCTCAAATATTTGAGTGAGTTTGCATCTAACTTTGTCAGATATCATCGAATAACATCCATTGAAGCCCATTGAGGTTAACTGTCACTTTGTAATAATTGAAAATTTTCAAAGTCTATCTTCCTAATTTGAAGTCGCATTTCAACATTTCTCATATATTCGAGTGAGTTTGCATCTAACTTTGTCAGATATCATCGAATAACATCCATTGAAGCCCATTGAGGTCAACTGTCACTTTGTAATAATTGAAAATTTTCAAAGTCTATCTTCCTAATTTGAAGTCGCATTTCAACATTTCTCATATATTCGAGTGAGTTTGCATCTAACTTTGTCAGATATCATCGAATAACATCCATTGAAGCCCATTGAGGTCAACTGTCACTTTGTAATAATTGAAAATTTTCAAAGTCTATCTTCCTAATTTAAAGTCGAAATTCAACATTTCTCATATATTTGAGTGAGTTTCCATCTAACTTTGTCAGATATCATCGAATAACATCCATTGAAGCCCATTGAGGTCAACTGTCACTTTGTAATAATTGAAAATTTTCAAAGTCTATCTTCCTAATTTGAAGTCGCATTTCAACATTTCTCATATATTTGAGTGAGTTTGCATCTAACTTTGTCAGATATCATCGAATAACATCGATTGAAGCTCATTGAGGTCAACTGTCACTTTGTAATAATTGAAAATTTTCAGAGTCTATCTTCTTAATTTGAAGTCGAATTTCAACATTTTTCATATATTTGAGTGAGTTTGCATCTAACTTTGTCAGATATCATAGAATAACATCGATTGAAGCCCATTGAGGTCAACTGTCACTTTGTAATAATTGAAAATTTTCAAAGTCTATCTTCCTAATTTGAAGTCGCATTTCAACATTTCTCATATATTCGAGTGAGTTTGCTTCTAACTTTGTCAGATATCATCGAATAACATCCATTGAAGCCCATTGAGGTCAACTGTCACTTTGTAATAATTGAAAATTTTCAAAGTCTATCTTCCTAATTTGAAGTCGCATTTCAACATTTCTCATATATTCGAGTGAGTTTGCATTTAACTTTGTCAGATATCATCGAATAACATCCATTGAAACCCATTGAGGTCAACTGTCACTTTGTAATAATTGAAAATTTTCAAAGTCTATCTTCGTAATTTGAAGTCGAATTTCAACATTTCTCATATATTTGAGTGAGTTTGCATCTAACTTTGTCAGATATCATCGAATAACATCCATTGAAGCCCATTGAGGTCAACTGTCACTTTGTAATAATTGAAAATTTTCAAAGTCTATCTTCCTAATTTGAAGTCGAATTTCAACATTTCTCAAATATTTGAGTGAGTTTGCATCTAACTTTGTCAGATATCATCGAATAACATCCATTGAAGCCCATTGAGGTTAACTGTCACTTTGTAATAATTGAAAATTTTCAAAGTCTATCTTCCTAATTTGAAGTCGCATTTCAACATTTCTCATATATTCGAGTGAGTTTGCATCTAACTTTGTCAGATATCATCGAATAACATCCATTGAAGCCCATTGAGGTCAACTGTCACTTTGTAATAATTGAAAATTTTCAAAGTCTATCCTCCTAATTTGAAGTCGAAATTCAACATTTCTCATATATTTGAGTGAGTTTTCATCTAACTTTGTCAGATATCATCGAATAACATCCATTGAAGCCCATTGAGGTCAACTTTCACTTTCTAATAATTGAAAATTTTCAAAGTCTATCTCCTAATTTGAAGTCGAATTTCAACATTTCTCATATATTTGAGTGAGTTTGCATCTAACTTTGTCAGATATCATCGAATAACATCGATTGAAGCCCATTGAGGTCAACTGTCACTTTGTAATAATTGAAAATTTTCAAAGTCTATCTTCCTAATTTGAAGTCGAATTTCAACATTTCTCATATATTTGAGTGAGTTTGCATCTAACTTTGTCAGATATCATCGAATAACATCGATTGAAGCTCATTGAGGTCAACTGTCACTTTGTAATAATTGAAAATTTTCAAAGTCTATCTTCCTAATTTGAAGTCGAAATTCAACATTTCTCATATATTTGAGTGAGTTTTCATCTAACTTTGTCAGATATCATCGAATAACATCCATTGAAGCCCATTGAGGTCAACTGTCACTTTGTAATAATTGAAAATTTTCAAAGTCTATCTCCTAATTTGAAGTCGAATTTCAACATTTCTCATATATTTGAGTGAGTTTTCATCTAACTTTGTCAGATATCATCGAATAACATCCATTGAAGCCCATTGAGGTCAACTGTCACTTTGTAATAATTGAAAATTTTCAAAGTCTATCTCCTAATTTGAAGTCGAATTTCAACATTTCTCATATATTTGAGTGAGTTTTCATCTAACTTTGTCAGATATCATCGAATAACATCCATTGAAGCCCATTGAGGTCAACTGTCACTTTGTAATAATTGAAAATTTTCAAAGTCTATCTTCCTAATTTGAAGTCGCATTTCAACATTTCTCATATATTTGAGTGAGTTTTCATCTAACTTTGTCAGATATCATCGAATAACATCCATTGAAGCCCATTGAGGTCAACTGTCACTTTGTAATAATTGAAAATTTCCAAAGTCTATCTTCCTAATTTGAAGGCGCATTTCAACATTTCTCATATATTCGAGTGAGTTTGCTTCTAACTTTGTCAGATATCATCGAATAACATCCATTGAAACCCATTGAGGTCAACTGTCACTTTGTAATAATTGAAAATTTTCAAAGTCTATCTTCCTAATTTGAAGTCGCATTTCAACATTACTCATATATTCGAGTGAGTTTGCATCTAACTTTGTCAGATATCATCGAATAACATCCATTGAAGCCCATTGAGGTTAACTGTCACTTTGTAATAATTGAAAATTTTCAAAGTCTATCTTCCTAATTTGAAGTCGAATTTCAACATTTCTCATATATTTGAGTGAGTTTGCATCTAACTTTGTCAGATATCATCGAATAACATCCATTGAAGCCCATTGAGGTCAACTGTCACTTTGTAATAATTGAAAATTTTCAAAGTCTATCTTCCTAATTTGAAGTCGAAATTCAACATTTCTCATATATTTGAGTGAGTTTTTATCTAACTTTGTCAGATATCATCGAATAACATCCATTGAAGCCCATTGAGGTCAACTGTCACTTTGTAATAATTGAAAATTTTCAAAGTCTATCTTCCTAATTTGAAGTCGCATTTCAACATTTCTCATATATTCGAATGAGTTTGCATTTAACTTTGTCAGATATCATCGAATAACATCCATTGAAACCCATTGAGGTCAACTGTCACTTTGTAATAATTGAAAATTTTCAAAGTCTATCTTCCTAATTTGAAGTCGAATTTCAACATTTCTCATATATTTGAGTGAGTTTGCATCTAACTTTGTCAGATATCATCGAATAACATCCATTGAAGCCCATTGAGGTCAACTGTCACTTTGTAATAATTGAAAATTTCCAAAGTCTATCTTCCTAATTTGAAGTCGCATTTCAACATTTCTCATATATTCGAGTGAGTTTGCATCTAACTTTGTCAGATATCATCGAATAACATCCATTGAAGCCCATTGAGGTTAACTGTCACTTTGTAATAATTGAAAATTTTCAAAGTCTATCTCCCTAATTTGAAGTCGCATTTCAACATTTCTCATATATTCGAGTGAGTTTGCATCTAACTTTGTTAGATATCATCGAATAACATCCATTGAAGCCCATTGAGGTCAACTGTCACTTTGTAATAATTGAAAATTTTCAAAGTCTATCTTCCTAATTTGAAGTCGCATTTCAACATTTCTCATATATTCGAGTGAGTTTGCATCTAACTTTGTCAGATATCATCGAATAACATCCATTGAAGCCCATTGAGGTCAATAGTCACTTTGTAATAATTGAAAATTTTCAAAGTCTATCTTCCTAATTTGAAGTCGAAATTCAACATTTCTCATATATTTGAGTGAGTTTGCATCTAACTTTGTCAGATATCATCGAATAACATCCATTGAAGCCCATTGAGGTCAACTGTCACTTTGTAATAATTGAAAATTTTCAAAGTCTATCTTCCTAATTTGAAGTCGCATTTCAACATTTCTCATATATTCGAATGAGTTTGCATTTAACTTTGTCAGATATCATCGAATAACATCCATTGAAGCCCATTGAGGTCAACTGTCACTTTGTAATAATTGAAAATTTCCAAAGTCTATCTTCCTAATTTGAAGTCGCATTTCAACATTTCTCATATATTCGAGTGAGTTTGCATCTAACTTTGTCAGATATCATCGAATAACATCCATTGAAGCCCATTGAGGTTAACTGTCACTTTGTAATAATTGAAAATTTTCAAAGTCTATCTTCCTAATGAAGTCACATTTCAACATTTCTCATATATTCGAGTGAGTTTGCATCTAACTTTGTCAGATATCATCGAATAACATCCATTGAAGCCCATTGAGGTCAACTGTCACTTTGTAATAATTGAAAATTTTCAAAGTCTATCTTCCTAATTTGAAGTCGAATTTCAACATTTCTCATATATTTGAGTGAGTTTGCATCTAACTTTGTCAGATATCATCGAATAACATCCATTGAAGCCCATTGAGGTCAACTGTCACTTTGTAATAATTGAAAATTTTCAAAGTCTATCTTCCTAATTTGAAGTCGAAATTCAACATTTCTCATATATTTGAGTGAGTTTTCATCTAACTTTGTCAGATATCATCGAATAACATCCATTGAAGCCCATTGAGGTCAACTGTCACTTTGTAATAATTGAAAATTTTCAAAGTCTATCTTCCTAATTTGAAGTCGAATTTCAACATTCCTCAAATATTTGAGTGAGTTTGCATCTAACTTTGTCAGATATCATCGAATAACATCCATTGAAGCCCATTGAGGTTAACTGTCACTTTGTAATAATTGAAAATTTTCAAAGTCTATCTTCCTAATTTGAAGTCGCATTTCAACATTTCTCATATATTCGAGTGAGTTTGCATCTAACTTTGTCAGATATCATCGAATAACATCCATTGAAGCCCATTGAGGTCAACTGTCACTTTGTAATAATTGAAAATTTTCAAAGTCTATCTTCCTAATTTGAAGTCGCATTCCAACATTTCTCATATATTCGAGTGAGTTTGCATCTAACTTTGTCAGATATCATCGAATAACATCCATTGAAGCCCATTGAGGTCAACTGTCACTTTGTAATAATTGAAAATTTTCAAAGTCTATCTTCCTAATTTAAAGTCGAAATTCAACATTTCTCATATATTTGAGTGAGTTTTCATCTAACTTTGTCAGATATCATCGAATAACATCCATTGAAGCCCATTGAGGTCAACTGTCACTTTGTAATAATTGAAAATTTTCAAAGTCTATCTTCCTAATTTGAAGTCGCATTTCAACATTTCTCATATATTTGAGTGAGTTTGCATCTAACTTTGTCAGATATCATCGAATAACATCGATTGAAGCTCATTGAGGTCAACTGTCACTTTGTAATAATTGAAAATTTTCAAAGTCTATCTTCCTAATTTGAAGTCGAATTTCAACATTTTTCATATATTTGAGTGAGTTTGCATCTAACTTTGTCAGATATCATCGAATAACATCGATTGAAGCCCATTGAGGTCAACTGTCACTTTGTAATAATTGAAAATTTTCAAAGTCTATCTTCCTAATTTGAAGTCGCATTTCAACATTTCTCATATATTCGAGTGAGTTTGCTTCTAACTTTGTCAGATATCATCGAATAACATCCATTGAAGCCCATTGAGGTCAACTGTCACTTTGTAATAATTGAAAATTTTCAAAGTCTATCTTCCTAATTTGAAGTCGCATTTCAACATTTCTCATATATTTGAGTGAGTTTGCATCTAACTTTGTCAGATATCATCGAATAACATCCATTGAAGCCCATTGAGGTCAACTGTCACTTTGTAATAATTGAAAATTTTCAAAGTCTATCTTCCTAATTTGAAGTCGAATTTCAACATTTCTCAAATATTTGAGTGAGTTTGCATCTAACTTTGTCAGATATCATCGAATAACATCCATTGAAGCCCATTGAGGTTAACTGTCACTTTGTAATAATTGAAAATTTTCAAAGTCTATCTTCCTAATTTGAAGTCGCATTTCAACATTTATCATATATTCGAGTGAGTTTGCATCTAACTTTGTCAGATATCATCGAATAACATCCATTGAAGCCCATTGAGGTTAACTGTCACTTTGTAATAATTGAAAATTTTCAAAGTCTATCTTCCTAATTTGAAGTCGAATTTCAACATTTCTCATATATTTGAGTGAGTTTGCATCTAACTTTGTCAGATATCATCGAATAACATCCATTGAAGCCCATTGAGGTCAACTGTCACTTTGTAATAATTGAAAATTTTCAAAGTCTATCCTCCTAATTTGAAGTCGAAATTCAACATTTCTCATATATTTGAGTGAGTTTTCATCTAACTTTGTCAGATATCATCGAATAACATCCATTGAAGCCCATTGAGGTCAACTGTCACTTTGTAATAATTGAAAATTTTCAAAGTCTATCTCCTAATTTGAAGTCGAATTTCAACATTTCTCATATATTTGAGTGAGTTTGCATCTAACTTTGTCAGATATCATCGAATAACATCCATTGAAGCCAATTGAGGTCAACTGTCACTTTGTAATAATTGAAAATTTTCAAAGTCTATCTTCCTTATTTGAAGTCGAATTTCAACATTTCTCATATATTTGAGTGAGTTTGCATCTAACTTTGTCAGATATCATCGAATAACATCGATTGAAGCTCATTGAGGTCAACTGTCACTTTGTAATAATTGAAAATTTTCAAAGTCTATCTTCCTAATTTGAAGTCGAAATTCAACATTTCTCATATATTTGAGTGAGTTTTCATCTAACTTTGTCAGATATCATCGAATAACATCCATTGAAGCCCATTGAGGTCAACTGTCACTTTGTAATAATTGAAAATTTTCAAAGTCTATCTCCTAATTTGAAGTCGAATTTCAACATTTCTCATATATTTGAGTGAGTTTTCATCTAACTTTGTCAGATATCATCGAATAACATCCATTGAAGCCCATTGAGGTCAACTGTCACTTTGTAATAATTGAAAATTTTCAAAGTCTATCTTCCTAATTTGAAGGCGCATTTCAACATTTCTCATATATTCGAGTGAGTTTGCTTCTAACTTTGTCAGATATCATCGAATAACATCCATTGAAGCCCATTGAGGTCAACTGTCACTTTGTAATAATTGAAAATTTTCAAAGTCTATCTTCCTAATTTGAAGTCGCATTTCAACATTTCTCATATATTCGAGTGAGTTTGCATTTAACTTTGTCAGATATCATCGAATAACATCCATTGAAACCCATTGAGGTCAACTGTCACTTTGTAATAATTGAAAATTTTCAAAGTCTATCTTCCTAATTTGAAGTCGAATTTCAACATTTCTCAAATATTTGAGTGAGTTTGCATCTAACTTTGTCAGATATCATCGAATAACATCCATTGAAGCCCATTGAGGTTAACTGTCACTTTGTAATAATTGGAAATTTTCAAAGTCTATCTTCCTAATTTGAAGTCGCATTTCAACATTTCTCATATATTCGAGTGAGTTTGCATCTAACTTTGTCAGATATCATCGAATAACATCCATTGAAGCCCATTGAGGTTAACTGTCACTTTGTAATAATTGAAAATTTTCAAAGTCTATCTTCCTAATTTGAAGTCGAATTTCAACATTTCTCATATATTTGAGTGAGTTTGCATCTAACTTTGTCAGATATCATCGAATAACATCCATTGAAGCCCATTGAGGTCAACTGTCACTTTGTAATAATTGAAAATTTTCAAAGTCTATCTTCCTAATTTGAAGTCGCATTTCAACATTTCTCATATATTCGAGTGAGTTTGCATTTAACTTTGTCAGATATCATCGAATAACATCCATTGAAACCCATTGAGGTCAACTGTCACTTTGTAATAATTGAAAATTTTCAAAGTCTATCTTCCTAATTTGAAGTCGAATTTCAACATTTCTCAAATATTTGAGTGAGTTTGCATCTAACTTTGTCAGATATCATCGAATAACATCCATTGAAGCCCATTGAGGTTAACTGTCACTTTGTAATAATTGGAAATTTTCAAAGTCTATCTTCCTAATTTGAAGTCGCATTTCAACATTTCTCATATATTCGAGTGAGTTTGCATCTAACTTTGTCAGATATCATCGAATAACATCCATTGAAGCCCATTGAGGTTAACTGTCACTTTGTAATAATTGAAAATTTTCAAAGTCTATCTTCCTAATTTGAAGTCGAATTTCAACATTTCTCATATATTTGAGTGAGTTTGCATCTAACTTTGTCAGATATCATCGAATAACATCCATTGAAGCCCATTGAGGTCAACTGTCACTTTGTAATAATTGAAAATTTTTAAAGTCTATCTTCCTAATTTAAAGTCGAAATTCAACATTTCTCATATATTTGAGTGAGTTTTCATCTAACTTTGTCAGATATCATCGAATAACATCCATTGAAGCCCATTGAGGTCAACTGTCACTTTGTAATAATTGAAAATTTTCAAAGTCTATCTCCTAATTTGAAGTCGAATTTCAACATTTCTCATATATTTGAGTGAGTTTGCATCTAACTTTGTCAGATATCATCGAATAACATCGATTGAAGCCCATTGAGGTCAACTGTCACTTTGTAATAATTGAAAATTTTCAAAGTCTATCTTCCTAATTTGAAGTCGAATTTCAACATTTCTCATATATTTGAGTGAGTTTGCATCTAACTTTGTCAGATATCATCGAATAACATCGAT
The DNA here is from genome assembly GCF_026230105.1 of Diorhabda sublineata. Classification (NCBI taxonomy): domain Eukaryota; kingdom Metazoa; phylum Arthropoda; class Insecta; order Coleoptera; family Chrysomelidae; genus Diorhabda; species Diorhabda sublineata. The sequence goes on along the minus strand of NW_026614050.1, from coordinate 45,224 downwards.
TGAAGCCCATTGAGGTCAACTGTCACTTTGTAATAAATGAAAATTTTCAAAGTCTATCTTCCTAATTTGAAGTCGAATTTCAACATTTCTGATATATTCGAGTGAGTTTGCATCTAACTTTGTCAGATATCATCGAATAACATCCATTGAAGCCCATTGAGGTCAACTGTCACTTTGTAATAATTGAAAATTTTCAAAGTCTATCTTCCTAATTTGAAGTCGAATTTCAACATTTCTGATATATTCGAGTGAGTTTGCATCTAACTTTGTCAGATATCATCGAATAACATCCATTGAAGCCCATTGAGGTCAACTGTCACTTTGTAATAATTGAAAATTTTCAAAGTCTATCTCCTAATTTGAAGTCGAATTTCAACATTTCTCATATATTTGAGTGAGTTTGCATCTAACTTTGTCAGATATCATCGAATAACATCCATTGAAGCCAATTGAGGTCAACTGTCACTTTGTAATAATTGAAAATTTTCAAAGTCTATCTTCCTAATTTGAAGTCGAATTTCAACATTTCTCATATATTTGAGTGAGTTTGCATCTAACTTTGTCAGATATCATCGAATAACATCGATTGAAGCTCATTGAGGTCAACTGTCACTTTGTAATAATTGAAAATTTTCAAAGTCTATCTTCCTAATTTGAAGTCGAAATTCAACATTTCTCATATATTTGAGTGAGTTTTCATCTAACTTTGTCAGATATCATCGAATAACATCCATTGAAGCCCATTGAGGTCAACTGTCACTTTGTAATAATTGAAAATTTTCAAAGTCTATCTCCTAATTTGAAGTCGAATTTCAACATTTCTCATATATTTGAGTGAGTTTTCATCTAACTTTGTCAGATATCATCGAATAACATCCATTGAAGCCCATTGAGGTCAACTGTCACTTTGTAATAATTGAAAATTTTCAAAGTCTATCTTCCTAATTTGAAGTCGCATTTCAACATTTCTCATATATTTGAGTGAGTTTGCATCTAACTTTGTCAGATATCATCGAATAACATCGATTGAAGCTCATTGAGGTCAACTGTCACTTTGTAATAATTGAAAATTTTCAAAGTCTATCTTCCTAATTTGAAGTCGAATTTCAACATTTTTCATATATTTGAGTGAGTTTGCATCTAACTTTGTCAGATATCATCGAATAACATCGATTGAAGCCCATTGAGGTCAACTGTAACTTTGTAATAATTGAAAATTTTCAAAGTCTATCTTCCTAATTTGAAGGCGCATTTCAACATTTCTCATATATTCGAGTGAGTTTGCTTCTAACTTTGTCAGATATCATCGAATAACATCCATTGAAGCCCATTGAGGTCAACTGTCACTTTGTAATAATTGAACATTTTCAAAGTCTATCTTCCTAATTTGAAGTCGCATTTCAACATTTCTCATATATTCGAGTGAGTTTGCATTTAACTTTGTCAGATATCATCGAATAACATCCATTGAAACCCATTGAGGTCAACTGTCACTTTGTAATAATTGAAAATTTTCAAAGTCTATCTTCCTAATTTGAAGTCGAATTTCAACATTTCTCAAATATTTGAGTGAGTTTGCATCTAACTTTGTCAGATATCATCGAATAACATCCATTGAAGCCCATTGAGGTTAACTGTCACTTTGTAATAATTGGAAATTTTCAAAGTCTATCTTCCTAATTTGAAGTCGCATTTCAACATTTCTCATATATTCGAGTGAGTTTGCATCTAACTTTGTCAGATATCATCGAATAACATCCATTGAAGCCCATTGAGGTTAACTGTCACTTTGTAATAATTGAAAATTTTCAAAGTCTATCTTCCTAATTTGAAGTCGAATTTCAACATTTCTCATATATTTGAGTGAGTTTGCATCTAACTTTGTCAGATATCATCGAATAACATCCATTGAAGCCCATTGAGGTCAACTGTCACTTTGTAATAATTGAAAATTTTTAAAGTCTATCTTCCTAATTTAAAGTCGAAATTCAACATTTCTCATATATTTGAGTGAGTTTTCATCTAACTTTGTCAGATATCATCGAATAACATCCATTGAAGCCCATTGAGGTCAACTGTCACTTTGTAATAATTGAAAATTTTCAAAGTCTATCTCCTAATTTGAAGTCGAATTTCAACATTTCTCATATATTTGAGTGAGTTTGCATCTAACTTTGTCAGATATCATCGAATAACATCGATTGAAGCCCATTGAGGTCAACTGTCACTTTGTAATAATTGAAAATTTTCAAAGTCTATCTTCCTAATTTGAAGTCGAATTTCAACATTTCTCATATATTTGAGTGAGTTTGCATCTAACTTTGTCAGATATCATCGAATAACATCGATTGAAGCCCATTGAGGTCAACTGTCACTTTGTAATAAATGAAAATTTTCAAAGTCTATCTTCCTAATTTGAAGTCGAATTTCAACATTTCTGATATATTCGAGTGAGTTTGCATCTAACTTTGTCAGATATCATCGAATAACATCCATTGAAGCCCATTGAGGTCAACTGTCACTTTGTAATAATTGAAAAGTTTCAAAGTCTATCTTCCTAATTTGAAGTCGAAATTCAACATTTCTCATATATTTGAGTGAGTTTTCATCTAACTTTGTCAGATATCATCGAATAACATCCATTGAAGCCCATTGAGGTCAACTGTCACTTTGTAATAATTGAAAATTTTCAAAGTCTATCTCCTAATTTGAAGTCGAATTTCAACATTTCTCATATATTTGAGTGAGTTTGCATCTAACTTTGTCAGATATCATCGAATAACATCGATTGAAGCCCATTGAGGTCAACTGTCACTTTGTAATAATTGAAAATTTTCAAAGTCTATCTTCCTAATTTGAAGTCGAATTCCAACATTTCTCATATATTTGAGTGAGTTTGCATCTAACTTTGTCAGATATCATCGAATAACATCGATTGAAGCCCATTGAGGTCAACTGTCACTTTGTAATAATTGAAAATTTTCAAAGTCTATCTTCCTAATTTGAAGTCGAATTTCAACATTTCTGATATATTCGAGTGAGATTGCATCTAACTTTGTCAGATATCATCGAATAACATCCATTGAAACCCATTGAGGTCAACTGTCACTTTGTAATAATTGAAAATTCTCAAAGTCTATCTTCCTAATTTGAAGTCGAATTTCAACATTTCTCATATATTTGAGTGAGTTTGCATCTAACTTTGTCAGATATCATCGAATAACATCCATTGAAGCCCATTGAGGTCCACTGTCACTTTGTAATAATTAAAAATTTTCAAAGTCTATCTTCCTAATTTGAAGTCGAATTTCAACATTTCTCATATATTTGAGTGAGTTTGCATCTAACTTTGTCAGATATCATCGAATAACATCCATTGAAGCCCATTGAGGTCAACTGTCACTTTGTAATAATTGAAAATTTTCAAAGTCTATCTTCCTAATTTGAAGTCGAATTTCAACATTTTTCATATATTTGAGTGAGTTTGCATCTAACTTTGTCAGATATCATCGAATAACATCGATTGAAGCCCATTGAGGTCAACTGTCACTTTGTAATAATTGAAAATTTTCAAAGTCTATCTTCCTAATTTGAAGTCGCATTTCAACATTTCTCATATATTCGAGTGAGTTTGCTTCTAACTTTGTCAGATATCATCGAATAACATCCATTGAAGCCCATTGAGGTCAACTGTCACTTTGTAATAATTGAAAATTTTCAAAGTCTATCTTCCTAATTTGAAGTCGAATTTCAACATTTCTCAAATATTTGAGTGAGTTTGCATCTAACTTTGTCAGATATCATCGAATAACATCCATTGAAGCCCATTGAGGTTAACTGTCACTTTGTAATAATTGAAAATTTTCAAAGTCTATCTTCCTAATTTGAAGTCGCATTTCAACATTTCTCATATATTCGAGTGAGTTTGCATCTAACTTTGTCAGATATCATCGAATAACATCCATTGAAGCCCATTGAGGTTAACTGTCACTTTGTAATAATTGAAAATTTTCAAAGTCTATCTTCCTAATTTGAAGTCGAATTTCAACATTTCTCATATATTTGAGTGAGTTTGCATCTAACTTTGTCAGATATCATCGAATAACATCCATTGAAGCCCATTGAGGTCAACTGTCACTTTGTAATAATTGAAAATTTTTAAAGTCTATCTTCCTAATTTAAAGTCGAAATTCAACATTTCTCATATATTTGAGTGAGTTTTCATCTAACTTTGTCAGATATCATCGAATAACATCCATTGAAGCCCATTGAGGTCAACTGTCACTTTGTAATAATTGAAAATTTTCAAAGTCTATCTCCTAATTTGAAGTCGAATTTCAACATTTCTCATATATTTGAGTGAGTTTGCATCTAACTTTGTCAGATATCATCGAATAACATCCATTGAAGCCCATTGAGGTCCACTGTCACTTTGTAATAATTAAAAATTTTCAAAGTCTATTTTCCTAATTTGAAGTCGAATTTCAACATTTCTCATATATTTGAGTGAGTTTGCATCTAACTTTGTCAGATATCATCGAATAACATCCATTGAAGCCCATTGAGGTCAACTGTCACTTTGTAATAATTGAAAATTTTCAAAGTCTATCTTCCTAATTTGAAGTCGAATTTCAACATTTTTCATATATTTGAGTGAGTTTGCATCTAACTTTGTCAGATATCATCGAATAACATCGATTGAAGCCCATTGAGGTCAACTGTCACTTTGTAATAATTGAAAATTTTCAAAGTCTATCTTCCTAATTTGAAGTCGCATTTCAACATTTCTCATATATTCGAGTGAGTTTGCTTCTAACTTTGTCAGATATCATCGAATAACATCCATTGAAGCCCATTGAGGTCAACTGTCACTTTGTAATAATTGAAAATTTTCAAAGTCTATCTTCCTAATTTGAAGTCGAATTTCAACATTTCTCAAATATTTGAGTGAGTTTGCATCTAACTTTGTCAGATATCATCGAATAACATCCATTGAAGCCCATTGAGGTTAACTGTCACTTTGTAATAATTGAAAATTTTCAAAGTCTATCTTCCTAATTTGAAGTCGCATTTCAACATTTCTCATATATTCGAGTGAGTTTGCATCTAACTTTGTCAGATATCATCGAATAACATCCATTGAAGCCCATTGAGGTTAACTGTCACTTTGTAATAATTGAAAATTTTCAAAGTCTATCTTCCTAATTTGAAGTCGAATTTCAACATTTCTCATATATTTGAGTGAGTTTGCATCTAACTTTGTCAGATATCATCGAATAACATCCATTGAAGCCCATTGAGGTCAACTGTCACTTTGTAATAATTGAAAATTTTTAAAGTCTATCTTCCTAATTTAAAGTCGAAATTCAACATTTCTCATATATTTGAGTGAGTTTTCATCTAACTTTGTCAGATATCATCGAATAACATCCATTGAAGCCCATTGAGGTCAACTGTCACTTTGTAATAATTGAAAATTTTCAAAGTCTATCTCCTAATTTGAAGTCGAATTTCAACATTTCTCATATATTTGAGTGAGTTTGCATCTAACTTTGTCAGATATCATCGAATAACATCGATTGAAGCCCATTGAGGTCAACTGACACTTTGTAATAATTGAAAATTTTCAAAGTCTATCTTCCTAATTTGAAGTCGAATTTCAACATTTCTCATATATTTGAGTGAGTTTGCATCTAACTTTGTCAGATATCATCGAATAACATCGATTGAAGCCCATTGAGGTCAACTGTCACTTTGTAATAAATGAAAATTTTCAAAGTCTATCTTCCTAATTTGAAGTCGAATTTCAACATTTCTGATATATTCGAGTGAGTTTGCATCTAACTTTGTCAGATATCATCGAATAACATCCATTGAAGCCCATTGAGGTCAACTGTCACTTTGTAATAATTGAAAAGTTTCAAAGTCTATCTTCCTAATTTGAAGTCGAAATTCAACATTTCTCATATATTTGAGTGAGTTTTCATCTAACTTTGTCAGATATCATCGAATAACATCCATTGAAGCCCATTGAGGTCAACTGTCACTTTGTAATAATTGAAAATTTTCAAAGTCTATCTCCTAATTTGAAGTCGAATTTCAACATTTCTCATATATTTGAGTGAGTTTGCATCTAACTTTGTCAGATATCATCGAATAACATCGATTGAAGCCCATTGAGGTCAACTGTCACTTTGTAATAATTGAAAATTTTCAAAGTCTATCTTCCTAATTTGAAGTCGAATTCCAACATTTCTCATATATTTGAGTGAGTTTGCATCTAACTTTGTCAGATATCATCGAATAACATCGATTGAAGCCCATTGAGGTCAACTGTCACTTTGTAATAATTGAAAATTTTCAAAGTCTATCTTCCTAATTTGAAGTCGAATTTCAACATTTCTGATATATTCGAGTGAGTTTGCATCTAACTTTGTCAGATATCATCGAATAACATCCATTGAAACCCATTGAGGTCAACTGTCACTTTGTAATAATTGAAAATTCTCAAAGTCTATCTTCCTAATTTGAAGTCGAATTTCAACATTTCTCATATATTTGAGTGAGTTTGCATCTAACTTTGTCAGATATCATCGAATAACATCCATTGAAGCCCATTGAGGTCCACTGTCACTTTGTAATAATTAAAAATTTTCAAAGTCTATCTTCCTAATTTGAAGTCGAATTTCAACATTTCTCATATATTTGAGTGAGTTTGCATCTAACTTTGTCAGATATCATCGAATAACATCCATTGAAGCCCATTGAGGTCAACTGTCACTTTGTAATAATTGAAAATTTTCAAAGTCTATCTTCCTAATTTGAAGTCGAATTTCAACATTTTTCATATATTTGAGTGAGTTTGCATCTAACTTTGTCAGATATCATCGAATAACATCGATTGAAGCCCATTGAGGTCAACTGTCACTTTGTAATAATTGAAAATTTTCAAAGTCTATCTTCCTAATTTGAAGTCGCATTTCAACATTTCTCATATATTCGAGTGAGTTTGCTTCTAACTTTGTCAGATATCATCGAATAACATCCATTGAAGCCCATTGAGGTCAACTGTCACTTTGTAATAATTGAAAATTTTCAAAGTCTATCTACCTAATTTGAAGTCACATTTCAACATTTCTCATATATTCGAGTGAGTTTGCATTCAACTTTGTCAGATATCATCGAATAACATCCATTGAAACCCATTGAGGTCAACTGTCACTTTGTAATAATTGAAAATTTTCAAAGTCTATCTTCCTAATTTGAAGTCGAATTTCAACATTTCTCAAATATTTGAGTGAGTTTGCATCTAACTTTGTCAGATATCATCGAATAACATCCATTGAAGCCCATTGAGGTTAACTGTCACTTTGTAATAATTGGAAATTTTCAAAGTCTATCTTCCTAATTTGAAGTCGCATTTCAACATTTCTCATATATTCGAGTGAGTTTACATCTAACTTTGTCAGATATCATCGAATAACATCCATTGAAGCCCATTGAGGTCAACTGTCACTTTGTAATAATTGAAAATTTTCAAAGTCTATCTACCTAATTTGAAGTCACATTTCAACATTTCTCATATATTCGAGTGAGTTTGCATTCAACTTTGTCAGATATCATCGAATAACATCCATTGAAACCCATTGAGGTCAACTGTCACTTTGTAATAATTGAAAATTTTCAAAGTCTATCTTCCTAATTTGAAGTCGAATTTCAACATTTCTCAAATATTTGAGTGAGTTTGCATCTAACTTTGTCAGATATCATCGAATAACATCCATTGAAGCCCATTGAGGTCAACTGTCACTTTGTAATAATTGAAAAGTTTCAAAGTCTATCTTCCTAATTTGAAGTCGAAATTCAACATTTCTCATATATTTGAGTGAGTTTTCATCTAACTTTGTCAGATATCATCGAATAACATCCATTGAAGCCCATTGAGGTCAACTGTCACTTTGTAATAATTGAAAATTTTCAAAGTCTATCTCCTAATTTGAAGTCGAATTTCAACATTTCTCATATATTTGAGTGAGTTTGCATCTAACTTTGTCAGATATCATCGAATAACATCGATTGAAGCCCATTGAGGTCAACTGTCACTTTGTAATAATTGAAAATTTTCAAAGTCTATCTTCCTAATTTGAAGTCGAATTCCAACATTTCTCATATATTTGAGTGAGTTTGCATCTAACTTTGTCAGATATCATCGAATAACATCGATTGAAGCCCATTGAGGTCAACTGTCACTTTGTAATAATTGAAAATTTTCAAAGTCTATCTTCCTAATTTGAAGTCGAATTTCAACATTTCTGATATATTCGAGTGAGTTTGCATCTAACTTTGTCAGATATCATCGAATAACATCCATTGAAACCCATTGAGGTCAACTGTCACTTTGTAATAATTGAAAATTCTCAAAGTCTATCTTCCTAATTTGAAGTCGAATTTCAACATTTCTCATATATTTGAGTGAGTTTGCATCTAACTTTGTCAGATATCATCGAATAACATCCATTGAAGCCCATTGAGGTCCACTGTCACTTTGTAATAATTAAAAATTTTCAAAGTCTATCTTCCTAATTTGAAGTCGAATTTCAACATTTCTCATATATTTGAGTGAGTTTGCATCTAACTTTGTCAGATATCATCGAATAACATCCATTGAAGCCCATTGAGGTCAACTGTCACTTTGTAATAATTGAAAATTTTCAAAGTCTATCTTCCTAATTTGAAGTCGAATTTCAACATTTTTCATATATTTGAGTGAGTTTGCATCTAACTTTGTCAGATATCATCGAATAACATCGATTGAAGCCCATTGAGGTCAACTGTCACTTTGTAATAATTGAAAATTTTCAAAGTCTATCTTCCTAATTTGAAGTCGCATTTCAACATTTCTCATATATTCGAGTGAGTTTGCTTCTAACTTTGTCAGATATCATCGAATAACATCCATTGAAGCCCATTGAGGTCAACTGTCACTTTGTAATAATTGAAAATTTTCAAAGTCTATCTACCTAATTTGAAGTCACATTTCAACATTTCTCATATATTCGAGTGAGTTTGCATTCAACTTTGTCAGATATCATCGAATAACATCCATTGAAACCCATTGAGGTCAACTGTCACTTTGTAATAATTGAAAATTTTCAAAGTCTATCTTCCTAATTTGAAGTCGAATTTCAACATTTCTCAAATATTTGAGTGAGTTTGCATCTAACTTTGTCAGATATCATCGAATAACATCCATTGAAGCCCATTGAGGTTAACTGTCACTTTGTAATAATTGGAAATTTTCAAAGTCTATCTTCCTAATTTGAAGTCGCATTTCAACATTTCTCATATATTCGAGTGAGTTTACATCTAACTTTGTCAGATATCATCGAATAACATCCATTGAAGCCCATTGAGGTCAACTGTCACTTTGTAATAATTGAAAATTTTCAAAGTCTATCTTCCTAATTTGAAGTCGAATTTCAACATTTCTCATATATTTGAGTGAGTTTGCATCTAACTTTGTCAGATATCATCTAATAACATCCATTGAAACCCTTTGAGGTCAACTGTCACTTTGTAATAATTGAAAATTTTCAAAGTCTATCTTCCTAATTTGAAGTCGCATTTCAACATTTCTCATATATTTGAGTGAGTTTGCATCTAACTTTGTCAGATATCGAATAACATCGATTGAAGGCCTTTGAGGTCAACTGTCACTTTGTAATAATTGAAAATTTTCGAAGTCTATCTTCCTAATTTGAAGTCGCATTTCAACATTTCTCATATATTCGAGTGAGTTTGCATCTAACTTTGTCAGATATCATCGAATAACATCCATTGAAGCCCATTGAGGTCAACTGTTACTTTGTAATAATTGAAAATTTTCGAAGTCTATCTTCCTAATTTGAAGTCGAATTTCAACATTTCTCATATATTTGAGTGAGTTTGCATCTAACTTTGTCAGATATCATCGAATAACATCCATTGGAGCCCATTGAGGTCAACTGTCATTTTGTAATAATTGAAAATTTTCAAAGTCTATCTTCCTAATTTGAAGTCGAATTTCAACATTTTTCATATATTTGAGTGAGTTTGCATCTAACTTTGTCAGATATCATCGAATAACATCGATTGAAGCCCATTGAGGTCAACTGTCACTTTGTAATAATTGAAAATTTTCAAAGTCTATCTTCCTAATTTGAAGTCGCATTTCAACATTTCTCATATATTCGAGTGAGTTTGCTTCTAACTTTGTCAGATATCATCGAATAACATCCATTGAAGCCCATTGAGGTTAACTGTCACTTTGTAATAATTGAAAATTTTCAAAGTCTATCTTCCTAATTTGAAGTCGCATTTCAACATTTTTCATATATTTGAGTGAGTTTGCATCTAACTTTGTCAGATATCATCGAATAACATCGATTGAAGCCCATTGAGGTCAACTGTCACTTTGTAATAATTGAAAATTTTCAAAGTCTATCTTCCTAATTTGTAGTCGCATTTCAACATTTCTCATATATTCGAGTGAGTTTGCTTCTAACTTTGTCAGATATCATCGAATAACATCCATTGAAGCCCATTGAGGTCAACTGTCACTTTGTAATAATTGAAAATTTTCAAAGTCTATCTTCCTAATTTGAAGTCGCATTCCAACATTTCTCATATATTCGAGTGAGTTTGCATTTAACTTTGTCAGATATCATCGAATAACATCCATTGAAACCCATTGAGGTCAACTGTCACTTTGTAATAATTGAAAATTTTCAAAGTCTCTCTTCCTAATTTGAAGTCGAATTTCAACATTTCTCAAATATTTGAGTGAGTTTGCATCTAACTTTGTCAGATATCATCGAATAACATCCATTGAAGCCCATTGAGGTTAACTGTCACTTTGTAATAATTGAAAATTTTCAAAGTCTATCTTCCTAATTTGAAGTCGCATTTCAACATTTCTCATATATTCGAGTGAGTTTACATCTAACTTTGTCAGATATCATCGAATAACATCCATTGAAGCCCATTGAGGTCAACTGTCACTTTGTAATAATTGAAAATTTTCAAAGTCTATCTTCCTAATTTGAAGTCGCATTTCAACATTTCTGATATATTCGAGTGAGTTTGCATCTAACTTTGTCAGATATCATCGAATAACATCCATTGAAGCCCATTGAGGTCAACTGTCACTTTGTAATAATTGAAAATTTTCAAAGTCTATCTTCCTAATTTGAAGTCGCATTTCAACATTTCTGATATATTCGAGTGAGTTTGCATCTAACTTTGTCAGATATCATCGAATAACATCCATTGAAACCCATTGAGGTCAACTGTCACTTTGTAATAATTGAAAATTTTCAAAGTCTATCTTCCTAATTTGAAGTCGCATTTCAACATTTCTCATATATTTGAGTGAGTTTGCATCTAACTTTGTCAGATATCATCGAATAACATCCATTGAAGCCCATTGAGGTCAACTGTCACTTTGTAATTATTGAAAATTTTCAAAGTCTATCTTCCTAATTTGAAGTCGAATTTCAACATTTCTCATATATTTGAGTGAGTTTGCATCTAACTTTGTCAGATATCATCGAATAACATCGATTGAAGCCCTTTGAGGTCAACTGTCACTTTGTAATAATTGAAAATTTTCAAAGTCTATCTTCCTAATTTGAAGTCGCATTTCAACATTTCTCATATATTCGAGTGAGTTTGCATCTAACTTTGTCAGATATCGAATAACATCGATTGAAGCCCTTTGAGGTCAACTGTCACTTTGTAATAATTGAAAATTTCCAAAGTCTATCTTCCTAATTTGAAGTCGAATTTCAACATTTCTCATATATTTGAGTGAGTTTGCATCTAACTTTGTCAGATATCATCGAATAACATCGATTGAAGCCCATTGAGGTCAACTGTCAATTTGTAATAATTGAAAATTTTCGATGTCTATCTTCCTAATTTGAAGTCGAATTTCATTATTTCTCATATATTTGAGTGAGTTTGCATCTAACTTTGTCAGATATCATCGAATAACCTCCTGTGAAGCCCATTGAGGTCAACTGTCACTTTGTAATAATTGAAAATTTTCAAAGTCTATCTTCCTAATTTGAAGTCGCATTTCAACATTTCTCATATATTTGAGTGAGTTTGCATCTAACTTTGTCAGATATCATCGAATAACATCGATTGAAGCCCATTGAGGTCAACTGTCACTTTGTAATAATTGAAAATTTTCGATGTCTATCTTCCTAATTTGAAGTTGAATTTCAACATTTCTCATATATTTGAGTGAGTTTGCATCTAACTTTGTCAGATATCATCTAATAACATCCATTGAAACCCTTTGAGGTCAACTGTCACTTTGTAATAATTGAAAATTTTCGAAGTCTATCTTCCTAATTTGAAGTCGCATTTCAACATTTCTCATATATTTGAGTGAGTTTGCATCTAACTTTGTCAGATATCATCGAATAACATCGCTTGAAGGCCTTTGGGGTCAACTGTCACTTTGTAATAATTGAAAATTTTCAAAGTCTATCTTCCTAATTTGAAGTCGCATTTCAACATTTCTCATATATTCGAGTGAGTTTGCATCTAACTTTGTCAGATATCATCGAATAACATCCATTGAAGCCCATTGAGGTCAACTGTCACTTTGTAATATTTGAAAATTTTCAAAGTCTATCTTCCTAATTTGAAGACGAATTTCAACATTTCTCATATATTTGAGTGAGTTTGCATCTAACTTTGTCAGATATCATCGAATAACATCGATTGAAGCCCATTGAAGTCAACTGTCACTTTGTAATAATTGAAAATTTTCGATGTCTATCTTCCTAATTTGAAGTTGAATTTCAACATTTCTCATATATTTGAGTGAGTTTGCATCTAACTTTGTCAGATATCATCTAATAACATCTATTGAAACCCTTTGAGGTCAACTGTCACTTTGTAATAATTGAAAATTTTCAAAGTCTATCTTCCTAATTTGAAGTCGCATTTCAACATTTCTCATATATTTGAGTGAGTTTGCATCTAACTTTGTCAGATATCGAATAACATCGATTGAAGGCCTTTGAGGTCAACTGTCACTTTGTAATAATTGAAAATTTTCGAAGTCTATCTTCCTAATTTGAAGTCGCATTTCAACATTTCTCATATATTCGAGTGAGTTTGCATCTAACTTTGTCAGATATCATCGAATAACATCTATTGAAGCCCATTGAGGTCAACTGTTACTTTGTAATATTTGAAAATTTTCGAAGTCTATCTTCCTAATTTGAAGTTGAGTTTCAACCTTTCTCATATATTTGAGTGAGTTTGCATCTAACTTTGTCAGATATCATCTAATAACATCCATTGAAGCCCTTTGAGGTCAACTGTCACTTTGTAATAATTGAAAATTTCCAAAGTCTATCTTCCTAATTTGAAGTTGAATTTCAACATTTCTCATATATTTGAGTGAGTTTGCATCTAACTTTGTCAGATATCATCTAATAACATCCATTGAAGCCCTTTGAGGTCAACTGTCACTTTGTAATAATTGAAAATTTTCAAAGTCTATCTTCCTAATTTGAAGTCGAATTTCAACATTTCTCATATATTTGAGTGAGTTTGCATCTAACTTTGTCAGATATCATCGAATAACATCGCTTGAAGGCCTTTGGGGTCAACTGTCACTTTGTAATAATTGAAAATTTTCAAAGTCTATCTTCCTAATTTGAAGTCGCATTTCAACATTTCTCATATATTCGAGTGAGTTTGCATCTAACTTTGTCAGATATCATCGAATAACATCCATTGAAGCCCATTGAGGTCAACTGTCACTTTGTAATATTTGAAAATTTTCAAAGTCTATCTTCCTAATTTGAAGACGAATTTCAACATTTCTCATATATTTGAGTGAGTTTGCATCTAACTTTGTCAGATATCATCGAATAACATCGATTGAAGCCCTTTGAGGTCAACTGTCACTTTGTAATAATTGAAAATTTTCAAAGTCTATCTTCCTAATTTGAAGTCGCATTTCAACATTTCTCATATATTTGAGTGAGTTTGCATCTAACTTTGTCAGATATCATCGAATAACATCGATTGAAGGCCTTTGAGGTCAACTGTCACTTTGTAATAATTGAAAATTTTCAAAGTCTATCTTCCTAATTTGAAGTCGCATTTCAGCATTTCTCATATATTCGAGTGAGTTTGCATCTAACTTTGTCAGATATCATCGAATAACATCCATTGAAGCCCATTGAGGTCAACTGTCACTTTGTAATATTTGAAAATTTTCAAAGTCTATCTTCCTAATTTGAAGTCGCATTTCAACATTTCTCATATATTTGAGTGAGTTTGCATCTAACTTTGTCAGATATCGAATAACATCGATTGAAGCCCATTGAGGTTAACTGTCACTTTGTAATAATTGAGAATTTTCGATGTCTATCTTCCTAATTTGAAGTTGAATTTCAACATTTCTCATATATTTGAGTGAGTTTGCATCTAACTTTGTCAGATATCATCTAATAACCTCCATTGAAACCCTTTGAGGTCAACTGTCACTTTGTAATAATTGAAAATTTTCAAAGTCTATCTTCCTAATTTGAAGTCGAATTTCAACATTTCTCATATATTTGAGTGAGTTTGCATCTAACTTTGTCAGATATCATCGAATAACATCGATTGAAGCCCATTGAGGTCAACTGTCACTTTGTAATAATTAAAAATTTTCAAAGTCTATCTTCCTAATTTGAAGTCGAATTTCAACATTTCTCATATATTTGAGTGAGTTTGCATCTAACTTTGTCAGATATCATCGAATAACATCCATTGAAGCCCATTGAGGTCAACTGTCACTTTGTAATAATTGAAAATTTTCAAAGTCTATCTCCTAATTTGAAGTCGAATTTCAACATTTCTCATATATTTGAGTGAGTTTGCATCTAACTTTGTCAGATATCATCTAATAACATCCATTGAAACCCTTTGAGGTCAACTGTCACTTTGTAATAATTGAAAATTTTCAAAGTCTATCTTCCTAATTTGAAGTCGCATTTCAACATTTCTCATATATTTGAGTGAGTTTGCATCTAACTTTGTCAGATATCGAATAACATCGATTGAAGGCCTTTGAGGTCAACTGTCACTTTGTAATAATTGAAAATTTTCATAGTCTATCTTCCTAATTTGAAGTCGCATTTCAACATTTCTCATATATTCGAGTGAGTTTGCATCTAACTTTGTCAGATATCATCGAATAACATCCATTGAAGCTCATTGAGGTCACTGTCACTTTGTAATATTTGAAAATTTTCAAAGTCTATCTTCCTAATTTGAAGTCGAATTTCAACATTTCTCATATATTTGAGTGAGTTTGCATCTAACTTTGTCAGATATCATCGAATAACATCGATTGATGCCCATTGAGGTTAACTGTCACTTTGTAATAATTGAGAATTTTCGATGTCTAACTTCCTAATTTGAAGTTGAATTTCAACATTTCTCATATATTTGAGTGAGTTTGCATCTAACTTTGTCAGATATCATCTAATAACATCCATTGAAACCCTTTGAGGTCAACTGTCACTTTGTAATAATTGAAAATTTTCAAAGTCTATCTTCCTAATTTGAAGTCGAATTTCAACATTTCTCATATATTTGAGTGAGTTTGCATCTAACTTTGTCAGATATCATCGAATAACATGCATTGAAGCCCATTGAGGTCAACTGTCACTTTGTATTAAATGAAAATTTTCAAAGTCTATCTCCTAATTTGAAGTCGCATTTCAACATTTCTCATATATTTGAGTGAGTTTGCATCTAACTTTGTCAGATATCGAATAACATCGATTGAAGGCCTTTGAGGTCAACTGTCACTTTGTAATAATTGAAAATTTCCATAGTCTATCTTCCTAATTTGAAGTCGCATTTCAACATTTCTCATATATTCGAGTGAGTTTGCATCTAACTTTGTCAGATATCATCGAATAACATCCATTGAAGCTCATTGAGGTCACTGTCACTTTGTAATATTTGAAAATTTTCAAAGTCTATCTTCCTAATTTGAAGTCGAATTTCAACATTTCTCATATATTTTAGTGAGTTTGCATCTAACTTTGTCAGATATCTTCGAATAACATCGATTGAAGGCCTTTGAGGTCAACTGTCACTTTGTAATAATTGAAAATTTTCAAAGTCTATCTTCCTAATTTGAAGTCGAATTTCAACATTTCTCATATATTTGAGTGAGTTTGCATCTAACTTTGTCAGATATCATCGAATAACATCGATTGAAGCCCATTGAGGTCAACTGTCACTTTGTAATAATTAAAAATTTTCAAAGTCTATCTTCCTAATTTGAAGTCGAATTTCAACATTTCTCATATATTTGAGTGAGTTTGCATCTAACTTTGTCAGATATCATCGAATAACATCCATTGAAGCCCATTGAGGTCAACTGTCACTTTGTAATAATTGAAAATTTTCAAAGTCTATCTCCTAATTTGAAGTCGAATTTCAACATTTCTCATATATTTGAGTGAGTTTGCATCTAACTTTGTCAGATATCATCTAATAACATCCATTGAAACCCTTTGAGGTCAACTGTCACTTTGTAATAATTGAAAATTTTCAAAGTCTATCTTCCTAATTTGAAGTCGCATTTCAACATTTCTCATATATTTGAGTGAGTTTGCATCTAACTTTGTCAGATATCGAATAACATCGATTGAAGGCCTTTGAGGTCAACTGTCACTTTGTAATAATTGAAAATTTTCATAGTCTATCTTCCTAATTTGAAGTCGCATTTCAACATTTCTCATATATTCGAGTGAGTTTGCATCTAACTTTGTCAGATATCATCGAATAACATCCATTGAAGCTCATTGAGGTCACTGTCACTTTGTAATATTTGAAAATTTTCAAAGTCTATCTTCCTAATTTGAAGTCGAATTTCAACATTTCTCATATATTTGAGTGAGTTTGCATCTAACTTTGTCAGATATCATCGAATAACATCGATTGATGCCCATTGAGGTTAACTGTCACTTTGTAATAATTGAGAATTTTCGATGTCTAACTTCCTAATTTGAAGTTGAATTTCAACATTTCTCATATATTTGAGTGAGTTTGCATCTAACTTTGTCAGATATCATCTAATAACATCCATTGAAACCCTTTGAGGTCAACTGTCACTTTGTAATAATTGAAAATTTCCATAGTCTATCTTCCTAATTTGAAGTCGCATTTCAACATTTCTCATATATTCGAGTGAGTTTGCATCTAACTTTGTCAGATATCATCGAATAACATCCATTGAAGCTCATTGAGGTCACTGTCACTTTGTAATATTTGAAAATTTTCAAAGTCTATCTTCCTAATTTGAAGTCGAATTTCAACATTTCTCATATATTTTAGTGAGTTTGCATCTAACTTTGTCAGATATCATCGAATAACATCGATTGAAGGCCTTTGAGGTCAACTGTCACTTTGTAATAATTGAAAATTTTCGATGTCTATCTTCCTAATTTGAAGTTGAATTTCAACATTTCTCATATATTTGAGTGAGTTTGCATCTAACTTTGTCAGATATCATCTAATAACATCTATTGAAACCCTTTGAGGTCAACTGTCACTTTGTAATAATTGAAAATTTTCAAAGTCTATCTTCCTAATTTGAAGTCGCATTTCAATATTTCTCATATATTTGAGTGAGTTTGCATCTAACTTTGTCAGATATCGAATAACATCGATTGAAGGCCTTTGAGGTCAACTGTCACTTTGTAATAATTGAAAATTTTCAAAGTCTATCTCCTAATTTGAAGTCGAATTTCAACATTTCTCATATATTTGAGTGAGTTTGCATCTAACTTTGTCAGATATCATCTAATAACATCCATTGAAACCCTTTGAGGTCAACTGTCACTTTGTAATAATTGAAAATTTTCAAAGTCTATCTTCCTAATTTGAAGTCGCATTTCAACATTTCTCATATATTTGAGTGAGTTTGCATCTAACTTTGTCAGATATCGAATAACATCGATTGAAGGCCTTTGAGGTCAACTGTCACTTTGTAATAATTGAAAATTTTCATAGTCTATCTTCCTAATTTGAAGTCGCATTTCAACATTTCTCATATATTCGAGTGAGTTTGCATCTAACTTTGTCAGATATCATCGAATAACATCCATTGAAGCTCATTGAGGTCACTGTCACTTTGTAATATTTGAAAATTTTCAAAGTCTATCTTCCTAATTTGAAGTCGAATTTCAACATTTCTGATATATTTGAGTGAGTTTGCATCTAACTTTGTCAGATATCATCGAATAACATCGATTGAAGGCCTTTGAGGTCAACTGTCACTTTGTAATAATTGAAAATTTTCGATGTCTATCTTCCTAATTTGAAGTTGAATTTCAACATTTCTCATATATTTGAGTGAGTTTGCATCTAACTTTGTCAGATATCATCTAATAACATCTATTGAAACCCTTTGAGGTCAACTGTCACTTTGTAATAATTGAAAATTTTCAAAGTCTATCTTCCTAATTTGAAGTCGCATTCCAACATTTCTCATATATTTGAGTGAGTTTGCATCTAACTTTGTCAGATATCGAATAACATCGATTGAAGGCCTTTGAGGTCAACTGTCACTTTGTAATAATTGAAAATTTTCGAAGTCTATCTTCCTAATTTGAAGTCGCATTTCAACATTTCTCATATATTCGAGTGAGTTTGCATCTAACTTTGTCAGATATCATCGAATAACATCCATTGAAGCCCATTGAGGTCAACTGTTACTTTGTAATATTTGAAAATTTTCGAAGTCTATCTTCCTAATTTGAAGTTGAGTTTCAACATTTCTCATATATTTGAGTGAGTTTGCATCTAACTTTGTCAGATATCATCTAATAACATCCATTGAAGCCCTTTGAGGTCAACTGTCACTTTGTAATAATTGAAAATTTCCAAAGTCTATCTTCCTAATTTGAAGTTGAATTTCAACATTTCTCATATATTTGAGTGAGTTTGCATCTAACTTTGTCAGATATCATCTAATAACATCCATTGAAGCCCTTTGAGGTCAACTGTCACTTTGTAATAATTGAAAATTTTCAAAGTCTATCTTCCTAATTTGAAGTCTAATTTCAACATTTGTCATATATTTGAGTGAGTTTGCATCTAACTTTGTCAGATATCATCGAATAACATCGATTGAAGGCCTTTGAGGTCAACTGTCACTTTGTAATAATTGAAAATTTTCAAAGTCTATCTTCCTAATTTGAAGTCGCATTTCAACATTTCTCATATATTCGAGTGAGTTTGCATCTAACTTTGTCAGATATCATCGAATAACATCCATTGAAGCCCATTGAGGTCAACTGTCACTTTGTAATATTTGAAAATTTTCAAAGTCTATCTTCCTAATTTGAAGACGAATTTCAACATTTCTCATATATTTGAGTGAGTTTGCATCTAACTTTGTCAGATATCATCGAATAACATCGATTGAAAGCCTTTGAGGTCAACTGTCACTTTGTAATAATTGAAAATTTTCGAAGTCTATCTTCCTAATTTGAAGTCGCATTTCAACATTTCTCATATATTTGAGTGAGTTTGCATCTAACTTTGTCAGATATCATCTAATAACATCCATTGAAGCCCTTTGAGGTCAACTGTCACTTTGTAATATTTGAAAATTTTCAAAGTCTATCTTCCTAATTTGAAGTCGAATTTCAACATTTCTCATATATTTGAGTGAGTTTGCATCTAACTTTGTCAGATATCATCGAATAACATCGATTGAAGGCCTTTGAGGTCAACTGTCACTTTGTAATAATTGAAAATTTTCAAAGTCTATCTTCCTAATTTGAAGTCGCATTTCAACATTTCTCATATATTCGAGTGAGTTTGCATCTAACTTTGTCAGATATCATCGAATAACATGCATTGAAGCCCATTGAGGTCAACTGTTACTTTGTAATATTTGAAAATTTTCAAAGTCTATCTTCCTAATTTGAAGTCGAATTTCAACATTTCTCATATATTTGAGTGAGTTTGCATCTAACTTTGTCAGATATCATCGAATAACATCGATTGAAGCCCATCGAGGTCAACTGTCACTTTGTAATAATTGAAAATTTTCATAGTCTATCTTCCTAATTTGAAGTCGCATTTCAACATTTCTCATATATTCCAGTGAGTTTGCATCTAACTTTGTCAGATATCATCGAATAACATCCATTGAAGCTCATTGAGGTCACTGTCACTTTGTAATATTTGAAATTTTTCAAAGTCTATCTTCCTAATTTGAAGTCGAATTTCAACATTTCTCATATATTTGAGTGAGTTTGCATCTAACTTTGTCAGATATCATCGAATAACATCGATTGAAGGCCTTTGAGGTCAACTGTCACTTTGTAATAATTGAAAATTTTCAAAGTCTATCTTCCTAATTTGAAGTCGAATTTCAACATTTTCCATATATTTGAGTGAGTTTGCATCTAACTTTGTCAGATATCATCGAATAACATCGATTGAAGCCCATCGAGGTCAACTGTCACTTTGTAATAATTGAAAATTTTCAAAGTCTATCTTCCTAATTTGAAGTCGCATTTCAACTTTTCTTATATATTTGAGTGAGTTTGCATCTAACTTCGTCAGATATCATCTAATAACATCCATTGAAACCCTTTGAGGTCAACTGTCACTTTGTAATAATTGAAAATTTTCAAAGTCTATCTTCCTAATTTGAAGTCGAATTTCAACATTTTTCATATATTTGAGTGAGTTCGCATCTAACTTTGTCAGATATCATTGAATAACATCCTTTGAAGCCCATTGAGGTCAACTGTCACTTTGTAATAATTGAAAATTTTCGAAGTCTATCTTCCTAATTTGAAGTCGCATTTCAACATTTCTCATATATTTGAGTGAGTTTGCATCTAACTTTGTCAGATATCATAGAATAACATCGATTGAAGCCCATTGAGGTTAACTGTCACTTTGTAATAATTGAGAATTTTCGATGTCTATCTTCCTAATTTGAAGTTGAATTTCAACATTTCTCATATATTTGAGTGAGTTTGCATCTAACTTTGTCAGATATCATCTAATAACATCCATTGAAACCCTTTGAGGTCAACTGTCACTTTGTAATAATTGAAAATTTTCAAAGTCTATCTTCCTAATTTGAAGTCGAATTTCAACATTTCTCATATATTTGAGTGAGTTTGCATCTAACTTTGTCAGATATCATCGAATAACATCGATTGAAGCCCATTGAGGTTAACTGTCACTTTGTAATAATTGAGAATTTTCGATGTCTATCTTCCTAATTTGAAGTTGAATTTCAACATTTCTCATATATTTGAGTGAGTTTGCATCTAACTTTGTCAGATATCATCTAATAACATCCATTGAAACCCTTTGAGGTCAACTGTCACTTTGTAATAATTGAAAATTTTCAAAGTCTATCTTCCTAATTTGAAGTCGAATTTCAACATTTCTCATATATTTGAGTGAGTTTGTATCTAACTTTGTCAGATATCATCGAATAACATCGATTGAAGGCCTTTGAGGTCAACTGTCACTTTGTAATAATTGAAAATTTTCGATGTCTATCTTCCTAATTTGAAGTTGAATTTCTACATTTCTCATATATTTGAGTGAGTTTGCATCTAACTTTGTCAGATATCATCTAATAACATCTATTGAAACCCTTTGAGGTCAACTGTCACTTTGTAATAATTGAAAATTTTCAAAGTCTATCTTCCTAATTTGAAGTCGCATTTCAACATTTCTCATATATTTGAGTGAGTTTGCATCTAACTTTGTCAGATATCGAATAACATCGATTGAAGGCCTTTGAGGTCAACTGTCACTTTGTAATAATTGAAAATTTTCGAAGTCTATCTCCCTAATTTGAAGTCGCATTTCAACATTTCTCATATATTCGAGTGAGTTTGCATCTAACTTTGTCAGATATCATCGAATAACATCGATTGAAGCCCATCGAGGTCAACTGTCACTTTGTAATAATTGAAAATTTTCATAGTCTATCTTCCTAATTTGAAGTCGCATTTCAACATTTCTCATATATTCGAGTGATTTTGCATCTAACTTTGTCAGATATCATCGAATAACATCCATTGAAGCTCATTGAGGTCACTGTCACTTTGTAATATTTGAAATTTTTCAAAGTCTATCTTCCTAATTTGAAGTCGAATTTCAACATTTCTCATATATTTGAGTGAGTTTGCATCTAACTTTGTCAGATATCATCGAATAACATCGATTGAAGGCCTTTGAGGTCAACTGTCACTTTGTAATAATTGAAAATTTTCAAAGCCTATCTTCCTAATTTGAAGTCGAATTTCAACATTTTCCATATATTTGAGTGAGTTTGCATCTAACTTTGTCAGATATCATCGAATAACATCGATTGAAGCCTATCGAGGTCAACTGTCACTTTGTAATAATTGAAAATTTTCAAAGTCTATCTTCCTAATTTGAAGTCGCATTTCAACTTTTCTTATATATTTGAGTGAGTTTGCATCTAACTTCGTCAGATATCATCTAATAACATCCATTGAAACCCTTTGAGGTCAACTGTCACTTTGTAATAATTGAAAATTTTCAAAGTCTATCTTCCTAATTTGAAGTCGCATTTCAACATTTCTCATATATTTGAGTGAGTTTGCATCTAACTTTGTCAGATATCGAATAACATCGATTGAAGGCCTTTGAGGTCAACTGTCACTTTGTAATAATTGAAAATTTTCAAAGTCTATCTTCCTAATTTGAAGTCGAATTTCAACATTTTTCATATATTTGAGTGAGTTCGCATCTAACTTTGTCAGATATCATTGAATAACATCCTTTGAAGCCCATTGAGGTCAACTGTCACTTTGTAATAATTGAAAATTTTCGAAGTCTATCTTCCTAATTTGAAGTCGCATTTCAACATTTCTCATATATTTGAGTGAGTTTGCATCTAACTTTGTCAGATATCATAGAATAACATCGATTGAAGCCCATTGAGGTTAACTGTCACTTTGTAATAATTGAGAATTTTCGATGTCTATCTTCCTAATTTGAAGTTGAATTTCAACATTTCTCATATATTTGAGTGAGTTTGCATCTAACTTTGTCAGATATCATCTAATAACATCCATTGAAACCCTTTGAGGTCAACTGTCACTTTGTAATAATTGAAAATTTTCGAAGTCTATCTTCCTAATTTGAAGTCGCATTTCAACATTTCTCATATATTTGAGTGAGTTTGCATCTAACTTTGTCAGATATCGAATAACATCGATTGAAGGCCTTTGAGGTCAACTGTCACTTTGTAATAATTGAAAATTTTCAAAGTCTATCTTCCTAATTTGAAGTCGAATTTCAACATTTTTCATATATTTGAGTGAGTTCGCATCTAACTTTGTCAGATATCATTGAATAACATCCTTTGAAGCCCATTGAGGTCAACTGTCACTTTGTAATAATTGAGAATTTTCGATGTCTATCTTCCTAATTTGAAGTTGAATTTCAACATTTCTCATATATTTGAGTGAGTTTGCATCTAACTTTGTCAGATATCATCTAATAACATCCATTGAAACCCTTTGAGGTCAACTGTCACTTTGTGATAATTGAAAATTTTCAAAGTCTATCTTCCTAATTTGAAGTCGCATTTCAACATTTCTCATATATTTGAGTGAGTTTGCATCTAACTTTGTCAGATATCGAATAACATCGATTGAAGGCCTTTGAGGTCATCTGTCACTTTGTAATAATTGAAAATTTTCAAAGTCTATCTTCCTAATTTGAAGTCGAATTTCAACATTTTTCATATATTTGAGTGAGTTCGCATCTAACTTTGTCAGATATCATTGAATAACATCCTTTGAAGCCCATTGAGGTCAACTGTCACTTTGTAATAATTGAAAATTTTCGAAGTCTATCTTCCTAATTTGAAGTCGCATTTCAACATTTCTCATATATTTGAGTGAGTTTGCATCTAACTTTGTCAGATATCATAGAATAACATCGATTGAAGCCCATTGAGGTTAACTGTCACTTTGTAATAATTGAGAATTTTCGATGTCTATCTTCCTAATTTGAAGTTGAATTTCAACATTTCTCATATATTTGAGTGAGTTTGCATCTAACTTTGTCAGATATCATCTAATAACATCCATTGAAACCCTTTGAGGTCAACTGTCACTTTGTAATAATTGAAAATTTTCAAAGTCTATCTTCCTAATTTGAAGTCGCATTTCAACATTTCTCATATATTTGAGTGAGTTTGCATCTAACTTTGTCAGATATCATCGAATAACATCGATTGAAGCCCATTGAGGTCAACTGTCACTTTGTAATAATTAAAAATTTTCAAAGTCTATCTTCCTAATTTGAAGTCGAATTTCAACATTTCTCATATATTTGAGTGAGTTTGCATCTAACTTTGTCAGATATCATCGAATAACATCCATTGAAGCCCATTGAGGTCAACTGTCACTTTGTAATAATTGAAAATTTTCAAAGTCTATCTCCTAATTTGAAGTCGAATTTCAACATTTCTCATCTATTTGAGTGAGTTTGCATCTAACTTTGTCAGATATCATCTAATAACATCCATTGAAACCCTTTGAGGTCAACTGTCACTTTGTAATAATTGAAAATTTTCAAAGTCTATCTTCCTAATTTGAAGTCGCATTTCAACATTTCTCATATATTTGAGTGAGTTTGCATCTAACTTTGTCAGATATCGAATAACATCGATTGAAGGCCTTTGAGGTCAACTGTCACTTTGTAATAATTGAAAATTTTCGAAGTCTATCTTCCTAATTTGAAGTCGCATTTCAACATTTCTCATATATTCGAGTGAGTTTGCATCTAACTTTGTCAGATATCATCGAATAACATCCATTGAAGCCCATTGAGGTCAACTGTCACTTTGTAATATTTGAAAATTTTCAAAGACTATCTTCCTAATTTGAAGTCGAATTTCAACATTTCTCATATATTTGAGTGAGTTTGCATCTAACTTTGTCAGATATCATCGAATAACATCGATTGAAGCCCATTGAGGTCAACTGTCACTTTGTAATAATTGAAAATTTTCAATGTCTATCTTCCTAATATGAAGTTGAGTTTCAACATTTTTCATATATATTCGAGTGAGTTTGCATCTAACTTTGTCAGATATCATCTAATAACATCCATTGAAGCCCTTTGAGGTCAACTGTCACTTTGTAATAATTGAAAATTTCCAAAGTCTATCTTCCTAATTTGAAGTCGAATTTCAACATTTCTCATATATTTGAGTGAGTTTGCATCTAACTTTGTCAGATATCATCGAATAACATCGATTGAAGCCCATTGAGGTCAACTGTCAATTTGTAATAATTGAAAATTTTCAAAGTCTATCTCCTAATTTGAAGTCGAATTTCAACATTTCTCATATATTTGAGTGAGTTTGCATCTAACTTTGTCAGATATCATCGAATAACATCCTGTGAAGCCCATTGAGGTCAACTGTCACTTTGTAATAATTGAAAATTTTCAAAGTCTATCTTCCTAATTTGAAGTTGAATTTCAACATTTCTCATATATTTGAGTGAGTTTGCATCTAACTTTGTCAGATATCATCGAATAACATCCTGTGAAGCCCATTGAGGTCAACTGTCACTTTGTAATAATTGAAAATTTTCAAAGTCTATCTTCCTAATTTGAAGTCGAATTTCAACATTTCTCATATATTTGAGTGAGTTTGCATCTAACTTTGTCAGATATCATCGAATAACATCGATTGAAGGCCTTTGAGGTCAACTGTCACTTTGTAATAATTGAAAATTTTCAAAGTCTATCTTCCTAATTTGAAGTCGCATTTCAACATTTCTCATATATTCGAGTGAGTTTGTATCTAACTTTGTCAGATATCATCGAATAACATCCACTGAAGCCCATTGAGGTCAACTGTCACTTTGTAATATTTGAAAATTTTCAAAGTCTATCTTCCTAATTTGAAGACGAATTTCAACATTTCTCATATATTTGAGTGAGTTTGCATCTAACTTTGTCAGATATCATCGAATAACATCGATTGAAGCCCTTTGAGGTCAACTGTCACTTTGTAATAATTGAAAATTTTCAAAGTCTATCTTCCTAATTTGAAGTTGAATTTCAACATTTCTCATATATTTGAGTGAGTTTGCATCTAACTTTGTCAGATATCATCGAATAACATCGATTGAAGGCCTTTGAGGTCAACTGTCACTTTGTAATAATTGAAAATTTTCAAAGTCTATCTTCCTAATTTGAAGTCGCATTTCAACATTTCTCATATATTCGAGTGAGTTTGTATCTAACTTTGTCAGATATCATCGAATAACATCCACTGAAGCCCATTGAGGTCAACTGTCACTTTGTAATATTTGAAAATTTTCAAAGTCTATCTTCCTAATTTGAAGACGAATTTCAACATTTCTCATATATTTGAGTGAGTTTGCATCTAACTTTGTCAGATATCATCGAATAACATCGATTGAAGCCCTTTGAGGTCAACTGTCACTTTGTAATAATTGAAAATTTTCAAAGTCTATCTTCCTAATTTGAAGTCGCATTTCAACATTTCTCATATATTCGAGTGAGTTTGCATCTAACTTTGTCAGATATCATCGAATAACATCCATTGAAGCTCATTGAGGTCACTGTCACTTTGTAATATTTGAAAATTTTCAAAGTCTATCTTCCTAATTTGAAGTCGAATTTCAACATTTCTCATTTATTTGAGTGAGTTTGCATCTAACTTTGTCAGATATCATCGAATAACATCGATTGAAGGCCTTTGAGGTCAACTGTCACTTTGTAATAATTGAAAATTTTCAAAGTCTATCTTCCTAATTTGAAGTCGAATTTCAACATTTTTCATATATTTGAGTGAGTTTGCATCTAACTTTGTCAGATATCATCGAATAACATCGATTGAAGCCCATCGAGGTCAACTGTCACTTTGTAATAATTGAAAATTTTCAAAGTCTATCTTCCTAATTTGAAGTCGCATTTCAACATTTCTCACATATTCGAGTGAGTTTGCATCTAACTTTGTCAGATATCATCTAATAACATCCATTGAAACCCTTTGAGGTCAACTGTCACTTAGTAATAATTGAAAATTTTCAAAGTCTATCTTCCTAATTTGAAGTCGAATTTCAACATTTTTCATATATTTGAGTGAGTTTGCATCTAACTTTGTCAGATATCATCGAATAACATCGATTGAAGCCCATCGAGGTCAACTGTCACTTTGTAATAATTGAAAATTTTCAAAGTCTATCTTCCTAATTTGAAGTCGCATTTCAACATTTCTCATATATTTGAGTGAGTTTGCATCTAACTTTGTCAGATATCGAATAACATCGATTGAAGGCCTTTGAGGTCAACTGTCACTTTGTAATAATTGAAAATTTTCAAAGTCTATCTTCCTAATTTGAAGTCGAATTTCAACATTTCTCATATATTTGAGTGAGTTTGCATCTAACTTTGTCAGATATCATCGAATAACATCGATTGAAGGCCTTTGAGGTCAACTGTCACTTTGTAATAATTGAAAATTTTCAAAGTCTATCTTCCTAATTTGAAGTCGCATTTCAACATTTCTCATATATTTGAGTGAGTTTGCATCTAACTTTGTCAGATATCATCGAATAACATCGATTGAAGCCCTTTGAGGTCAACTGTCACTTTGTAATAATTGAAAATTTTCAAAGTCTATCTTCCTAATTTGAAGTCGCATTTCAACATTTCTCATATATTTGAGTGAGTTTGCATCTAACTTTGTCAGATATCATCGAATAACATCGATTGAAGGCCTTTGAGGTCAACTGTCACTTTGTAATAATTGAAAATTTTCATAGTCTATCTTCCTAATTTGAAGTCGCATTTCAACATTTCTCATATATTCGAGTGAGTTTGCATCTAACTTTGTCAGATATCATCGAATAACATCCATTGAAGCTCATTGAGGTCACTGTCACTTTGTAATATTTGAAAATTTTCAAAGTCTATCTTCCTAATTTGAAGTCGAATTTCAACATTTCTCATATATTTGAGTGAGTTTGCATCTAACTTTGTCAGATATCATCGAATAACATCGATTGAAGCCCATCGAGGTCAACTGTCACTTTGTAATAATTGAAAATTTTCAAAGTCTATCTTCCTAATTTGAAGTCGCATTTCAACTTTTCTCATATATTTGAGTGAGTTTGCATCTAACTTTGTCAGATATCATCTAATAACATCCATTGAAACCCTTTGAGGTCAACTGTCACTTTGTAATAATTGAAAATTTTCAAAGTCTATCTTCCTAATTTGAAGTCGAATTTCAACATTTTTCATATATTTGAGTGAGTTCGCATCTAACTTTGTCAGATATCATTGAATAACATCCTTTGAAGCCCATTGAGGTCAACTGTCACTTTGTAATATTTGAAAATTTTCAAAGTCTATCTTCCTAATTTGAAGACGAATTTCAACATTTCTCATATATTTGAGTGAGTTTGCATCTAACTTTGTCAGATATCATCGAATAACATCGATTGAAGCCCTTTGAGGTCAACTGTCACTTTGTAATAATTGAAAATTTTCAAAGTCTATCTTCCTAATTTGAAGTCGCATTTCAACATTTCTCATATATTTGAGTGAGTTTGCATCTAACTTTGTCAGATATCATCGAATAACATCGATTGAAGGCCTTTGATGTCAACTGTCAATTTTTAATAATTGAAAATTTTCATAGTCTATCTTCCTAATTTGAAGTCGAATTTCAACATTTTTCATATATTTGAGTGAGTTCGCATCTAACTTTGTCAGATATCATTGAATAACAACCTTTGAAGCCCATTGAGGTCAACTGTCACTTTGTAATAAATGAAAATTTTCGAAGTCTATCTTCCTAATTTGAAGTCGCATTTCAACATTTCTCATATATTTGAGTGAGTTTGCATCTAACTTTGTGAGATATCATCGAATAACATCCATTGAAGCTCATTGAGGTCACTGTCACTTTGTAATATTCGAAAATTTTCAAAGTCTATCTTCCTAATTTGAAGTCGAATTTCAACATTTCTCATATATTTGAGTGAGTTTGCATCTAACTTTGTCAGATATCATCGAATAACATCGATTGAAGGCCTTTGAGGTCAACTGTCACTTTGTAATAATTGAAAATTTTCAAAGTCTATCTTCCTAATTTGAAGTCGAATTTCAACATTTTTCATATATTTGAGTGAGTTCGCATCTAACTTTGTCAGATATCATTGAATAACAACCTTTGAAGCCCATTGAGGTCAACTGTCTCTTTGTAATAAATGAAAATTTTCGAAGTCTATCTTCCTAATTTGAAGTCGCATTTCAACATTTCTCATATATTTGAGTGAGTTTGCATCTAACTTTGTCAGATATCATCTAATAACATCCATTGAAACCCTTTGAGGTCAACTGTCACTTTGTAATAATTGAAAATTTTCAAAGTCTATCTTCCTAATTTGAAGTCGAATTTCAACATTTTTCATATATTTGAGTGAGTTCGCATCTAACTTTGTCAGATATCATTGAATAACATCCTTTGAAGCCCATTGAGGTCAACTGTCACTTTGTAATATTTGAAAATTCTCAAAGTCTATCTTCCTAATTTGAAGACGAATTTCAACATTTCTCATATATTTGAGTGAGTTTGCATCTAACTTTGTCAGATATCATCGAATAACATCGATTGAAGCCCTTTGAGGTCAACTGTCACTTTGTAATAATTGAAAATTTTCAAAGTCTATCTTCCTAATTTGAAGTCGCATTTCAACATTTCTCATATATTTGAGTGAGTTTGCATCTAACTTTGTCAGATATCATCGAATAACATCGATTGAAGGCCTTTGATGTCAACTGTCAATTTGTAATAATTGAAAATTTTCATAGTCTATCTTCCTAATTTGAAGTCGAATTTCAACATTTTTCATATATTTGAGTGAGTTCGCATCTAACTTTGTCAGATATCATTGAATAACAACCTTTGAAGCCCATTGAGGTCAACTGTCACTTTGTAATAAATGAAAATTTTCGAAGTCTATCTTCCTAATTTGAAGTCGCATTTCAACATTTCTCATATATTTGAGTGAGTTTGCATCTAACTTTGTGAGATATCATCGAATAACATCCATTGAAGCTCATTGAGGTCACTGTCACTTTGTAATATTCGAAAATTTTCAAAGTCTATCTTCCTAATTTGAAGTCGAATTTCAACATTTCTCATATATTTGAGTGAGTTTGCATCTAACTTTGTCAGATATCATCGAATAACATCGATTGAAGGCCTTTGAGGTCAACTGTCACTTTGTAATAATTGAAAATTTTCAAAGTCTATCTTCCTAATTTGAAGTCGAATTTCAACATTTTTCATATATTTGAGTGAGTTCGCATCTAACTTTGTCAGATATCATTGAATAACAACCTTTGAAGCCCATTGAGGTCAACTGTCACTTTGTAATAAATGAAAATTTTCGAAGTCTATCTTCCTAATTTGAAGTCGCATTTCAACATTTCTCATATATTTGAGTGAGTTTGCATCTAACTTTGTCAGATATCATCGAATAACATCGATTGAAGCCCATTGAGGTTAACTGTCACTTTGTAATAATTGAGAATTTTCATAGTCTATCTTCCTAATTTGAAGTCGCATTTCAACATTTCTCATATATTTGAGTGAGTTTGCATCTAACTTTGTCAGATATCATCGAATAACATCGATTGAAGGCCTTTGATGTCAACTGTCAATTTGTAATAATTGAAAATTTTCATAGTCTATCTTCCTAATTTGAAGTCGCATTTCAACATTTCTCATATATTCGAGTGAGTTTGCATCTAACTTTGTCAGATATCATCGAATAACATCCATTGAAGCTCATTGAGGTCACTGTCACTTTGTAATATTTGAAAATTTTCAAAGTCTATCTTCCTAATTTGAAGTCGAATTTCAACATTTCTCATATATTTGAGTGAGTTTGCATCTAACTTTGTCAGATATCATCGAATAACATCGATTGAAGGCCTTTGAGGTCAACTGTCACTTTGTAATAATTGAAAATTTTCAAAGTCTATCTTCCTAATTTGAAGTCGAATTTCAACATTTTTCATATATTTGAGTGAGTTCGCATCTAACTTTGTCAGATATCATTGAATAACATCCTTTGAAGCCCATTGAGGTCAACTGTCACTTTGTAATAAATGAAAATTTTCGAAGTCTATCTTCCTAATTTGAAGTCGCATTTCAACATTTCTCATATATTTGAGTGAGTTTGCATCTAACTTTGTCAGATATCATCGAATAACATCGATTGAAGCCCATTGAGGTTAACTGTCACTTTGTAATAATTGAGAATTTTCGATGTCTATCTTCCTAATTTGAAGTTGAATTTCAACATTTCTCATATATTTGAGTGAGTTTGCATCTAACTTTGTCAGATATCATCTAATAACATCCATTGAAACCCTTTGAGGTCAACAGTCACTTTGTAATAATTGAAAATTTTCAAAGTCTATCTTCCTAATTTGAAGTCGCAATTCAACATTTCTCATATATTCGAGTGAGTTTGCATCTAACTTTGTCAGATATCATCGAATAACATCCATTGAAGCTCATTGAGGTCACTGTCACTTTGTAATATTTAAAAATTCTCAAAGTCTATCTTCCTAATTTGAAGTCGAATTTCAACATTTCTCATATATTTGAGTGAGTTTGCATCTAACTTTGTCAGATATCATCGAATAACATCGATTGAAGGCCTTTGAGGTCAACTGTCACTTTGTAATAATTGAAAATTTTCAAAGTCTATCTTCCTAATTTGAAGTCGAATTTCAACATTTTTCATATATTTGAGTGAGTTCGCATCTAACTTTGTCAGATATCATTGAATAACATCCTTTGAAGCCCATTGAGGTCAACTGTCACTTTGTAATAAATGAAAATTTTCGAAGTCTATCTTCCTAATTTGAAGTCGCATTTCAACATTTCTCATATATTTGAGTGAGTTTGCATCTAACTTTGTCAGATATCATCGAATAACATCGATTGGAGCCCATTGAGGTTAACTGTCACTTTGTAATAATTGAGAATTTTCGATGTCTATCTTCCTAATTTGAAGTTGAATTTCAACATTTCTCATATATTTGAGTGAGTTTGCATCTAACTTTGTCAGATATCATCTAATAACATCCATTGAAACCCTTTGAGGTCAACTGTCACTTTGTAATAATTGAAAATTTTCAAAGTCTATCTTCCTAATTTGAAGTCGAATTTCAACATTTCTCATATATTTGAGTGAGTTTGCATCTAACTTTGTCAGATATCACCGAATAACATCGATTGAAGCCCATTGAGGTCAACTGTCACTTTGTAATAATTAAAAATTTTCAAAGTCTATCTTCCTAATTTGAAGTCGAATTTCAACATTTCTCATATATTTGAGTGAGTTTGCATCTAACTTTCTCAGATATCGTCGAATAACATCCATTGAAGCCCATTGAGGTCAACTGTCACTTTGTAATAATTGAAAATTTTCAAAGTCTATCTCCTAATTTGAAGTCGAATTTCAACATTTCTCATATATTTGAGTGAGTTTGCATCTAACTTTGTCAGATATCATCTAATAACATCCATTGAAACCCTTTGAGGTCAACTGTCACTTTGTAATAATTGAAAATTTTCAAAGTCTATCTTCCTAATTTGAAGTCGCATTTCAACATTTCTCATATATTTGAGTGAGTTTGCATCTAACTTTGTCAGATATCGAATAACATCGATTGAAGGCCTTTGAGGTCAACTGTCACTTTGTAATAATTGAAAATTTTCAAAGTCTATCTTCCTAATTTGAAGTCGCATTTCAACATTTCTCATATATTCGAGTGAGTTTGCATCTAACTTTGTCAGATATCATCGAATAACATCGATTGAAGGCCTTTGAGGTCAACTGTCACTTTGTAATAATTGAAAATTTTCAAAGTCTATCTTCCTAATTTGAAGTCGCATTTCAACATTTCTCATATATTCGAGTGAGTTTGTATCTAACTTTGTCAGATATCATCGAATAACATCCATTGAAGCCCATTGAGGTCAACTGTCACTTTGTAATATTTGAAAATTTTCAAAGTCTATCTTCCTAATTTGAAGACGAATTTCAACATTTCTCATATATTTGAGTGAGTTTGCATCTAACTTTGTCAGATATCATCGAATAACATCGATTGAAGCCCTTTGAGGTCAACTGTCACTATGTAATAATTGAAAATTTTCAAAGTCTATCTTCCTAATTTGAAGTCGCATTTCAACATTTCTCATATATTTGAGTGAGTTTGCATCTAACTTTGTCAGATATCATCGAATAACATCGATTGAAGGCCTTTGAGGTCAACTGTCACTTTGTAATAATTGAAAATTTTCAAAGTCTATCTTCCTAATTTGAAGTCGAATTTCAACATTTTTCATATATTTGAGTGAGTTTGCATCTAACTTTGTCAGATATCATCGAATAACATCGATTGAAGCCCATCGAGGTCAACTGTCACTTTGTAATAATTGAAAATTTTCAAAGTCTATCTTCCTAATTTGAAGTCGAATTTCAACATTTTTCATATATTTGAGTGAGTTTGCATCTAACTTTGTCAGATATCATCGAATAACATCGATTGAAGCCCATCGAGGTCAACTGTCACTTTGTAATAATTGAAAATTTTCAAAGTCTATCTTCCTAATTTGAAGTCGCATTTCAACTTTTCTCATATATTTGAGTGAGTTTGCATCTAACTTTGTCAGATATCATCTAATAACATCCATTGAAACCCTTTGAGGTCAACTGTCACTTTGTAATAATTGAAAATTTTCAAAGTCTATCTTCCTAATTTGAAGACGCATTTCAACATTTCTCATATATTTGAGTGAGTTTGCATCTAACTTTGTCAGATATCGAATAACATCGATTGAAGGCCTTTGAGGTCAACTGTCACTTTGTAATAATTGAAAATTTTCAAAGTCTATCTTCCCAATTTGAAGTCGAATTTCAACATTTTTCATATATTTGAGTGAGTTCGCATCTAACTTTGTCAGATATCATTGAATAACATCCTTTGAAGCCCATTGAGGTCAACTGTCACTTTGTAATAATTGAAAATTTTCGAAGTCTATCTTCCTAATTTGAAGTCGCATTTCAACATTTCTCATATATTTGAGTGAGTTTGCATCTAACTTTGTCAGATATCATCGAATAACATCGATTGAAGCCCATTGAGGTTAACTGTCACTTTGTAATAATTGAGAATTTTCGATGTCTATCTTCCTAATTTGAAGTTGAATTTCAACATTTCTCATATATTTGAGTGAGTTTGCATCTAACTTTGTCAGATATTATCTAATAACATCCATTGAAACCCTTTGAGGTCAACTGTCACTTTGTAATAATTGAAAATTTTCAAAGTCTATCTTCCTAATTTGAAGTCGAATTTCAACATTTCTCATATATTTGAGTGAGTTTGCATCTAACTTTGTCAGATATCACCGAATAACATCGATTGAAGCCCATTGAGGTCAACTGTCACTTTGTAATAATTAAAAATTTTCAAAGTCTATCTTCCTAATTTGAAGTCGAATTTCAACATTTCTCATATATTTGAGTGAGTTTGCATCTAACTTTGTCAGATATCATCGAATAACATCCATTGAAGCCCATTGAGGTCAACTGTCACTTTGTAATTATTGAAAATTTTCAAAGTCTATCTCCTAATTTGGAGTCGAATTTCAACATTTCTCATATATTTGAGTGAGTTTGCATCTACCTTTGTCAGATATCATCTAATAACATCCATTGAAACCCTTTGAGGTCAACTGTCACTTTGTAATAATTGAAAATTTTCAAAGTCTATCTTCCTAATTTGAAGTCGCATTTCAACATTTCTCATATATTCGAGTGAGTTTGTATCTAACTTTGTCAGATATCATCGAATAACATCCATTGAAGCCCATTGAGGTCAACTGTCACTTTGTAATATTTGAAAATTTTCAAAGTCTATCTTCCTAATTTGAAGACGAATTTCAACATTTCTCATATATTTGAGTGAGTTTGCATCTAACTTTGTCAGATATCATCGAATAACATCGATTGAAGCCCTTTGAGGTCAACTGTCACTTTGTAATAATTGAAAATTTTCAAAGTCTATCTTCCTAATTTGAAGTCGCATTTCAACATTTCTCATATATTTGAGTGAGTTTGCATCTAACTTGGTCAGATATCATCGAATAACATCGATTGAAGGCCTTTGAGGTCAACTGTCACTTTGTAATAATTGAAAATTTTCAAAGTCTATCTTCCTAATTTGAAGTTGAATTTCAACATTTTTCATATATTTGAGTGAGTTTGCATCTAACTTTGTCAGATATCATCGAATAACATCGATTGAAGCCCATCGAGGTCAACTGTCACTTTGTAATAATTGAAAATTTTCATAGTCTATCTTCCTAATTTGAAGTCGCATTTCAACATTTCTCATATATTCGAGTGAGTTTGCATCTAACTTTGTCAGATATCATCGAATAACATCCATTGAAGCTCATTGAGGTCACTGTCACTTTGTAATATTTGAAAATTTTCAAAGTCTATCTTCCTAATTTGAAGTCGAATTTCAACATTTCTCATATATTTGAGTGAGTTTGCATCTAACTTTGTCAGATATCATCGAATAACATCGATTGAAGGCCTTTGAGGTCAACTGTCACTTTGTAATAATTGAAAATTTTCAAAGTCTGTCTTCCTAATTTGAAGTCGCATTTCAACGTTTCTCATATATTTGAGTGTGAGTTTGCATCTAACTTTGTCAGATATCATCTAATAACATCCATTGAAACCCTTTGAGGTCAACTGTCACTTTGTAATATTTGAAAATTTTCAAAGTCTATCTTCCTAATTTGAAGACGAATTTCAACATTTCTCATATATTTGAGTGAGTTTGCATCTAACTTTGTCAGATATCATCGAATAACATCGATTGAAGCCCTTTGAGGTCAACTGTCACTTTGTAATAATTGAAAATTTTCAAAGTCTATCTTCCTAATTTGAAGTCGCATTTCAACATTTCTCATATATTTGAGTGAGTTTGCATCTAACTTGGTCAGATATCATCGAATAACATCGATTGAAGGCCTTTGAGGTCAACTGTCACTTTGTAATAATTGAAAATTTTCAAAGTCTATCTTCCTAATTTGAAGTTGAATTTCAACATTTTTCATATATTTGAGTGAGTTTGCATCTAACTTTGTCAGATATCATCGAATAACATCCATTGAAGCCCATTGAGGTCAACTGTCACTTTGTAATAATTGAAAATTTTCAAAGTCTATCTCCTAATTTGAAGTCGAATTTCAACATTTCTCATATATTTGAGTGAGTTTGCATCTAACTTTGTCAGATATCATCTAATAACATCCATTGAAACCCTTTGAGGTCAACTGTCACTTTGTAATAATTGAAAATTTTCAAAGTCTATCTTCCTAATTTGAAGTCGCATTTCAACATTTCTCATATATTCGAGTGAGTTTGCATCTAACTTTGTCAGATATCATCGAATAACATCGATTGAAGGCCTTTGAGGTCAACTGTCACTTTGTAATAATTAAAAATTTTCAAAGTCTATCTTCCTAATTTGAAGTCGAATTTCAACATTTCTCATATATTTGAGTGAGTTTGCATCTAACTTTGTCAGATATCATCGAATAACATCCATTGAAGCCCATTGAGGTCAACTGTCACTTTGTAATAATTGAAAATTTTCAAAGTCTATCTTCCTAATTTGAAGTCGCATTTCAACATTTCTCATATATTCGAGTGAGTTTGTATCTAACTTTGTCAGATATCATCGAATAACATCCATTGAAGCCCATTGAGGTCAACTGTCACTTTGTAATATTTGAAAATTTTCAAAGTCTATCTTCCTAATTTGAAGACGAATTTCAACATTTCTCATATATTTGAGTGAGTTTGCATCTAACTTTGTCAGATATCATCGAATAACATCGATTGAAGCCCTTTGAGGTCAACTGTCACTTTGTAATAATTGAAAATTTTCAAAGTCTATCTTCCTAATTTGAAGTCGAATTTCAACATTTCTCATATATTTGAGTGAGTTTGCATCAAACTTTGTCAGATATCACCGAATAACATCGATTGAAGCCCATTGAGGTCAACTGTCACTTTGTAATAATTAAAAATTTTCAAAGTCTATCTTCCTAATTTGAAGTCGAATTTCAACATTTCTCATATATTTGAGTGAGTTTGCATCTAACTTTGTCAGATATCATCGAATAACATCCATTGAAGCCCATTGAGGTCAACTGTCACTTTGTAATAATTGAAAATTTTCAAAGTCTATCTCCTAATTTGAAGTCGAATTTCAACATTTCTCATATATTTGAGTGAGTTTGCATCTAACTTTGTCAGATATCATCTAATAACATCCATTGAAACCCTTTGAGGTCAACTGTCACTTTGTAATAATTGAAAATTTTCAAAGTCTATCTTCCTAATTTGAAGTCGCATTTCAACATTTCTCATATATTCGAGTGAGTTTGCATCTAACTTTGTCAGATATCATCGAATAACATCGATTGAAGGCCTTTGAGGTCAACTGTCACTTTGTAATAATTAAAAATTTTCAAAGTCTATCTTCCTAATTTGAAGTCGAATTTCAACATTTCTCATATATTTGAGTGAGTTTGCATCTAACTTTGTCAGATATCATCGAATAACATCCATTGAAGCCCATTGAGGTCAACTGTCACTTTGTAATAATTGAAAATTTTCAAAGTCTATCTCCTAATTTGAAGTCGAATTTCAACATTTCTCATATATTTGAGTGAGTTTGCATCTAACTTTGTCAGATATCATCTAATAACATCCATTGAAACCCTTTGAGGTCAACTGTCACTTTGTAATAATTGAAAATTTTCAAAGTCTATCTTCCTAATTTGAAGTCGCATTTCAACATTTCTCATATATTCGAGTGAGTTTGCATCTAACTTTGTCAGATATCATCGAATAACATCCATTGAAGCCCATTGAGGTCAACTGTCACTTTGTAATATTTGAAAATTTTCAAAGTCTATCTTCCTAATTTGAAGACGAATTTCAACATTTCTCATATATTTGAGTGAGTTTGCATCTAACTTTGTCAGATATCATCGAATAACATCGATTGAAGCCCTTTGAGGTCAACTGTCACTTTGTAATAATTGAAAATTTTCAAAGTCTATCTTCCTAATTTGAAGTCGCATTTCAACATTTCTCATATATTTGAGTGAGTTTGCATCTAACTTGGTCAGATATCATCGAATAACATCGATTGAAGGCCTTTGAGGTCAACTGTCACTTTGTAATAATTGAAAATTTTCAAAGTCTATCTTCCTAATTTGAAGTCGAATTTCAACATTTTTCATATATTTGAGTGAGTTTGCATCTAACTTTGTCAGATATCATCGAATAACATCGATTGAAGCCCATCGAGGTCAACTGTCACTTTGTAATAATTGAAAATTTTCATAGTCTATTTTCCTAATTTGA
The DNA here is from genome assembly GCF_026230105.1 of Diorhabda sublineata. Classification (NCBI taxonomy): domain Eukaryota; kingdom Metazoa; phylum Arthropoda; class Insecta; order Coleoptera; family Chrysomelidae; genus Diorhabda; species Diorhabda sublineata. The sequence continues at coordinate 6,576 of NW_026614050.1, read as the reverse complement.
AGTCGCATTTCAACATTTCTCATATATTCGAGTGAGTTTGCATCTAACTTTGTCAGATATCATCGAATAACATCCATTGAAGCTCATTGAGGTCACTGTCACTTTGTAATATTTGAAAATTTTCAAAGTCTATCTTCCTAATTTGAAGTCGAATTTCAACATTTCTCATATATTTGAGTGAGTTTGCATCTAACTTTGTCAGATATCATCGAATAACATCGATTGAAGGCCTTTGAGGTCAACTGTCACTTTGTAATAATTGAAAATTTTCAAAGTCTATCTTCCTAATTTGAAGTCGCATTTCAACGTTTCTCATATATTTGAGTGTGAGTTTGCATCTAACTTTGTCAGATATCATCTAATAACATCCATTGAAACCCTTTGAGGTCAACTGTCACTTTGTAATAATTGAAAATTTTCAAAGTCTATCTTCCTAATTTGAAGTCGAATTTCAACATTTCTCATATATTTGAGTGAGTTTGCATCTAACTTTGTCAGATATCACCGAATAACATCGATTGAAGCCCATTGAGGTCAACTGTCACTTTGTAATAATTAAAAATTTTCAAAGTCTATCTTCCTAATTTGAAGTCGAATTTCAACATTTCTCATATATTTGAGTGAGTTTGCATCTAACTTTGTCAGATATCATCGAATAACATCCATTGAAGCCCATTGAGGTCAACTGTCACTTTGTAATAATTGAAAATTTTCAAAGTCTATCTCCTAATTTGAAGTGGAATTTCAACATTTCTCATATATTTGAGTGAGTTTGCATCTAACTTTGTCAGATATCATCTAATAACATCCATTGAAACCCTTTGAGGTCAACTGTCACTTTGTAATAATTGAAAATTTTTAAAGTCTATCTTCCTAATTTGAAGTCGCATTTCAACATTTCTCATATATTTGAGTGAGTTTGCATCTAACTTTGTCAGATATCATCTAATAACATCCATTGGAACCCTTTGAGGTCAACTGTCACTTTGTAATAATTGAAAATTTTCAAAGTCTATCTTCCTAATTTGAAGTCGAATTTCAACATTTCTCATATATTTGAGTGAGTTTGCATCTAACTTTGTCAGATATCACCGAATAACATCGATTGAAGCCCATTGAGGTCAACTGTCACTTTGTAATAATTAAAAATTTTCAAAGTCTATCTTCCTAATTTGAAGTCGAATTTCAACATTTCTCATATATTTGAGTGAGTTTGCATCTAACTTTGTCAGATATCATCGAATAACATCCATTGAAGCCCATTGAGGTCAACTGTCACTTTGTAATAATTGAAAATTTTCAAAGTCTATCTCCTAATTTGAAGTCGAATTTCAACATTTCTCATATATTTGAGTGAGTTTGCATCTAACTTTGTCAGATATCATCTAATAACATCCATTGAAACCCTTTGAGGTCAACTGTCACTTTGTAATAATTGAAAATTTTCAAAGTCTATCTTCCTAATTTGAAGTCGCATTTCAACATTTCTCATATATTTGAGTGAGTTTGCATCTAACTTTGTCAGATATCGAATAACATCGATTGAAGGCCTTTGAGGTCAACTGTCACTTTGTAATAATTGAAAATTTTCGAAGTCTATCTTCCTAATTTGAAGTCGCATTTCAACATTTCTCATATATTCGAGTGAGTTTGCATCTAACTTTGTCAGATATCATCGAATAACATCGATTGAAGGCCTTTGAGGTCAACTGTCACTTTGTAATAATTGAAAATTTTCAAAGTCTATCTTCCTAATTTGAAGTCGCATTTCAACATTTCTCATATATTCGAGTGAGTTTGTATCTAACTTTGTCAGATATCATCGAATAACATCCATTGAAGCCCATTGAGGTCAACTGTCACTTTGTAATATTTGAAAATTTTCAAAGTCTATCTTCCTAATTTGAAGACGAATTTCAACATTTCTCATATATTTGAGTGAGTTTGCATCTAACTTTGTCAGATATCATCGAATAACATCGATTGAAGCCCTTTGAGGTCAACTGTCACTTTGTAATAATTGAAAATTTTCAAAGTCTATCTTCCTAATTTGAAGTCGCATTTCAACATTTCTCATATATTTGAGTGAGTTTGCATCTAACTTGGTCAGATATCATCGAATAACATCGATTGAAGGCCTTTGAGGTCAACTGTCACTTTGTAATAATTGAAAATTTTCAAAGTCTATCTTCCTAATTTGAAGTCGAATTTCAACATTTTTCATATATTTGAGTGAGTTTGCATCTAACTTTGTCAGATATCATCGAATAACATCGATTGAAGCCCATCGAGGTCAACTGTCACTTTGTAATAATTGAAAATTTTCATAGTCTATTTTCCTAATTTGAAGTCGCATTTCAACATTTCTCATATATTCGAGTGAGTTTGCATCTAACTTTGTCAGATATCATCGAATAACATCCATTGAAGCTCATTGAGGTCACTGTCACTTTGTAATATTTGAAAATTTTCAAAGTCTATCTTCCTAATTTGAAGTCGAATTTCAACATTTCTCATATATTTGAGTGAGTTTGCATCTAACTTTGTCAGATATCATCGAATAACATCGATTGAAGGCCTTTGAGGTCAACTGTCACTTTGTAATAATTGAAAATTTTCAAAGTCTATCTTCCTAATTTGAAGTCGCATTTCAACGTTTCTCATATATTTGAGTGTGAGTTTGCATCTAACTTTGTCAGATATCATCTAATAACATCCATTGAAACCCTTTGAGGTCAACTGTCACTTTGTAATAATTGAAAATTTTCAAAGTCTATCTTCCTAATTTGAAGTCGAATTTCAACATTTCTCATATATTTGAGTGAGTTTGCATCTAACTTTGTCAGATATCACCGAATAACATCGATTGAAGCCCATTGAGGTCAACTGTCACTTTGTAATAATTAAAAATTTTCAAAGTCTATCTTCCTAATTTGAAGTCGAATTTCAACATTTCTCATATATTTGAGTGAGTTTGCATCTAACTTTGTCAGATATCATCGAATAACATCCATTGAAGCCCATTGAGGTCAACTGTCACTTTGTAATAATTGAAAATTTTCAAAGTCTATCTCCTAATTTGAAGTCGAATTTCAACATTTCTCATATATTTGAGTGAGTTTGCATCTAACTTTGTCAGATATCATCTAATAACATCCATTGAAACCCTTTGAGGTCAACTGTCACTTTGTAATAATTGAAAATTTTTAAAGTCTATCTTCCTAATTTGAAGTCGCATTTCAACATTTCTCATATATTTGAGTGAGTTTGCATCTAACTTTGTCAGATATCATCTAATAACATCCATTGGAACCCTTTGAGGTCAACTGTCACTTTGTAATAATTGAAAATTTTCAAAGTCTATCTTCCTAATTTGAAGTCGAATTTCAACATTTCTCATATATTTGAGTGAGTTTGCATCTAACTTTGTCAGATATCACCGAATAACATCGATTGAAGCCCATTGAGGTCAACTGTCACTTTGTAATAATTAAAAATTTTCAAAGTCTATCTTCCTAATTTGAAGTCGAATTTCAACATTTCTCATATATTTGAGTGAGTTTGCATCTAACTTTGTCAGATATCATCGAATAACATCCATTGAAGCCCATTGAGGTCAACTGTCACTTTGTAATAATTGAAAATTTTCAAAGTCTATCTCCTAATTTGAAGTCGAATTTCAACATTTCTCATATATTTGAGTGAGTTTGCATCTAACTTTGTCAGATATCATCTAATAACATCCATTGAAACCCTTTGAGGTCAACTGTCACTTTGTAATAATTGAAAATTTTCAAAGTCTATCTTCCTAATTTGAAGTCGCATTTCAACATTTCTCATATATTTGAGTGAGTTTGCATCTAACTTTGTCAGATATCGAATAACATCGATTGAAGGCCTTTGAGGTCAACTGTCACTTTGTAATAATTGAAAATTTTCGAAGTCTATCTTCCTAATTTGAAGTCGCATTTCAACATTTCTCATATATTCGAGTGAGTTTGCATCTAACTTTGTCAGATATCATCGAATAACATCGATTGAAGGCCTTTGAGGTCAACTGTCACTTTGTAATAATTGAAAATTTTCAAAGTCTATCTTCCTAATTTGAAGTCGCATTTCAACATTTCTCATATATTCGAGTGAGTTTGTATCTAACTTTGTCAGATATCATCGAATAACATCCATTGAAGCCCATTGAGGTCAACTGTCACTTTGTAATATTTGAAAATTTTCAAAGTCTATCTTCCTAATTTGAAGACGAATTTCAACATTTCTCATATATTTGAGTGAGTTTGCATCTAACTTTGTCAGATATCATCGAATAACATCGATTGAAGCCCTTTGAGGTCAACTGTCACTTTGTAATAATTGAAAATTTTCAAAGTCTATCTTCCTAATTTGAAGTCGCATTTCAACATTTCTCATATGTTTGAGTGAGTTTGCATCTAACTTTGTCAACTATCATCGAATAACATCGATTGAAGGCCTTTGAGGTCAACTGTCACTTTGTAATAATTGAAAATTTTCAAAGTCTATCTTCCTAATTTGAAGTCGAATTTCAACATTTTTCATATATTTGAGTGAGTTTGCATCTAACTTTGTCAGATATCATCGAATAACATCGATTGAAGCCCATCGAGGTCAACTGTCACTTTGTAATAATTGAAAATTTTCATAGTCTATCTTCCTAATTTGAAGTCGCATTTCAACATTTCTCATATATTCGAGTGAGTTTGCATCTAACTTTGTCAGATATCATCGAATAACATCCATTGAAGCTCATTGAGGTCACTGTCACTTTGTAATATTTGAAAATTTTCAAAGTCTATCTTCCTAATTTGAAGTCGAATTTCAACATTTCTCATATATTTGAGTGAGTTTGCATCTAACTTTGTCAGATATCATCGAATAACATCGATTGAAAGCCTTTGAGATCAACTGTCACTTTGTAATAATTGAAAATTTTCAAAGTCTATCTTCCTAATTTGAAGTCGAATTTCAACATTTTTCATATATTTGAGTGAGTTTGCATCTAACTTTGTCAGATATCATCGAATAACATCGATTGAAGCCCATCGAGGTCAACTGTCACTTTGTAATAATTGAAAATTTTCAAAGTCTATCTTCCTAATTTGAAGTCGCATTTCAACTTTTCTCATATATTTGAGTGACTTTGCATCTAACTTTGTCAGATATCATCTAATAACATCCATTGAAACCCTTTGAGGTCAACTGTCACTTTGTAATAATTGAAAATTTTCAAAGACTATCTTCCTAATTTGAAGTCGCATTTCAACATTTCTCATATATTTGAGTGAGTTTGCATCTAACTTTGTCAGATATCGAATAACATCGATTGAAGGCCTTTGAGGTCAACTGTCACATTGTAATAATTGAAAATTTTCAAAGTCTATCTTCCTAATTTGAAGTCGAATTGCAACATTTTTCATATATTTGAGTGAGTTTGCATCTAACTTTGTCAGATATCATCGAATAACATCGATTGAAGCCCATCGAGGTCAACTGTCACTTTGTAATAATTGAAAATTTTCAAAGTCTATCTTCCTAATTTGAAGTCGCATTTCAACTTTTCTCATATATTTGAGTGAGTTTGCATCTAACTTTGTCAGATATCATCTAATAACATCCATTGAAACCCTTTGAGGTCTACTGTCACTTTGTAATAATTGAAAATTTTCAAAGTCTATCTTCCTAATTTGAAGTCGCATTTCAACATTTCTCATATATTTGAGTGAGTTTGCATCTAACTTTGTCAGATATCGAATAACATCGATTGAAGGCCTTTGAGGTCAACTGTCACTTTGTAATAATTGAAAATTTTCAAAGTCTATCTTCCTAATTTGAAGTCGAATTTCAACATTTTTCATATATTTGAGTGAGTTCGCATCTAACTTTGTCAGATATCATTGAATAACATCCTTTGAAGCCCATTGAGGTCAACTGTCACTTTGTAATAATTGAAAATTTTCGAAGTCTATCTTCCTAATTTGAAGTCGCATTTCAACATTTCTCATATATTCGAGTGAGTTTGCATCTAACTTTGTCAGATATCATCGAATAACATCCATTGAAGCTCATTGAGGTCACTGTCACTTTGTAATATTTGAAAATTTTCAAAGTCTATCTTCCTAATTTGAAGTCGAATTTCAACATTTCTCATATATTTGAGTGAGTTTGCATCTAACTTTGTCAGATATCATCGAATAACATCGATTGAAGGCCTTTGAGGTCAACTGTCACTTTGTAATAATTGAAAATTTTCAAAGTCTATCTTCCTAATTTGAAGTCGCATTTCAACGTTTCTCATATATTTGAGTGTGAGTTTGCATCTAACTTTGTCAGATATCATCTAATAACATCCATTGAAACCCTTTGAGGTCAACTGTCACTTTGTAATAATTGAAAATTTTCAAAGTCTATCTTCCTAATTTGAAGTCGAATTTCAACATTTCTCATATATTTGAGTGAGTTTGCATCTAACTTTGTCAGATATCACCGAATAACATCGATTGAAGCCCATTGAGGTCAACTGTCACTTTGTAATAATTAAAAATT